>NC_089493.1:299844238-299911738 GCF_036850765.1 Saccopteryx bilineata | reverse complement strand
TGTTCTGCCCACATCTGGATTCGTGCCCAGGTGGGAGCTCAGGGGGGTGGGGGGGGGCTGGGGGTGGATTCCTGACTCCCACAGAATCCATGTGTGCGTCTTCGCCTCTCTGGATGGATGGGGGGCTCATAGGTCACGAGCGGGGGGCCGTGGAAACCAGCCCTCTCCCCCCCAGCCTTCTCTCCAAGTTGAATTTCCGCCTCTCTGCACTTTGCAACAGAAACGTCACACTTTAAAAATAGGATGCAGCACAAGCAGCAGGCTATTGTATTAAACTCCAGTCCCCCCCCCCCCGCCCTTCCCAAGCACCCCCCCTCCCCGGGCCTCCACCATGAGGCTTCAGTTTTCCAAGGCTTCATTCCCCCCCAACGCTCATGTGAAAAATTCTCCAGGGAAGCCGTGGGCCAGCCGGCTCCAGCATCCGCTCGTCCACGAAGAGCCAGGTTCTAGACTCGTCCACGATGCTTCCGGAACGCAGGGAGGTGACCCACCCTCCTTCCCAGCTGGGTCCTCGTGCAGAAAAGCCAGT
Source organism: Saccopteryx bilineata (assembly GCF_036850765.1). Classification (NCBI taxonomy): domain Eukaryota; kingdom Metazoa; phylum Chordata; class Mammalia; order Chiroptera; family Emballonuridae; genus Saccopteryx; species Saccopteryx bilineata. The sequence goes on along the minus strand of NC_089493.1, from coordinate 299,911,209 downwards.
GACAAAGGAGATGGCTGGGAAGGGAGGCTGGTGAGGTCCCGTCATGAGCACCTACCTACCGGCAAAGCCAGGTGCCCGCGGAGGGGAGCGGATTTCTATATCGGGGGTGCATTATGCACAAGACAGATCGATGCCACCTCCGCCGTCCGCTTTACAACGCAGAAGGGCAATAATGTCCGAGGTCTTTCCTACACTCTTTTGAAATCATTTTCCCCTAAAGTTAAAAAAAAATTAAAAAAAAATAAATAAAGATAAGTCAGGAGCTTCTTATCTTTGGCTTTGCATGGATGTCAGCAAAGATTTTTATTGTTAGTTTTCTTCTATTATTATTATTATTATTATTCTTTTTAATTGGAGAGTGAGCGTTGTGGTGTTGGTTTGGTGCAGCTGCCGCAATTCGGGTACGTTCAACCACAGACAATCGTCCCCCAGTCCTGGAGGTTGGACTCTGAGACCCTGGTGCAGGCAGGGCTGGGTCCCCCTGAGGCCTCTCTCCTGGGCGTGCAGACAACCGTCTCCTCCTCCCCGGGTCCTCACACGGCCGTCCCTCTGTGTGTGTGTCTGTGTCTCCTCCCCGGGTCCTCACACGGCCGTCCCTCTGTGTGTGTCTGTGTCTCCTCCCCGGGCCCTCACACGGCCGTCCCTCTGTGTGTGTGTCTGTGTCCTCACCTCCTCTTCTTATAGGGACCCCAGTCCTGTGGGCTCAGGGCCACCTCCCTCGTGACCTCATTGTACCTGAATCCCCTCTTTACAGCCCCGTCCCCAAATATTAGAGCCCCACTCTGAGTTCCCAGCAGTCAGGGGCTTCAGCCGAGGAAGTTCACCCCATCAGAGGGGGGAAAAAGTCAGCAAATATATCCCAGCCCAGCTGCATTCCTTGAGAAGAAAGAGCACTCCGATTAAAAAATGTAATGCGTAAGATTTTCCACACTTAATATGAAGGTAGAATTATAAAAATAAATTTTAAAAAAAAGAATAAAAGAATATTAAACATAATCAGAGAAAGCCACGCTTACATTCACGACAGTGGTCTCACCGTAAACTGAACCCTCAGGAAATGGATTCCTGTATACACCCCAGGTGAGACTTATTTGTATCATAACATGGAATTTTTTTTAATGTATTTTAAAAACATATGTAAAACAGGCTCTGGTGACCTCCTGCACCCCCCAGGGGGGGGGGCCTGCCGCCGTGAAAAAAAAAAAAAAAAAAAAAAGAGGAAGCTTTTCCATCTATTGTGGCTCGGGGTTTCGTAACCTTTGTGCGTTTAATTAAATCTGCAGATGACGGGTGACCGTTACAGGCAGCCCACTGGGTCCCTGGAGGACTGGGGACTGCGTCTTCCGTGTGTCCGCTCGGGGTGGGGGGCAGGCGGACAGACAGAGAGTCCTCAGGAGACCGAGGAGCTGAGCCTCGGCCCCCCATTCCTAGCTAGAGCTTTCTCCAAGAAGTCCACCTCGTCTGCACCCGGTGTGAGGCTCCCCACGGCCGGCTCGGACCAGCCCCACAGGGCCAGCTCCGTCAGAAGACCCCGGTTGTAAGTCACAGTGGCGGGTTGGGGACAGGACACTGTCCCCCCCCCCCCCCCGGCGAGAAACTTGTCTGTATTTGAATCATGCGGGGGGAGGGCCCAGCTCAGTTTGGTTTATGTTCAGGGCGGGTTACTTTAACCACCCCCCGTGGCACCCCAAAGTCTTGCAAAGTGTTTGTGGGACATCTGAGGATGCAGAGGACTGGGGTGGGGGCCACCGGTGATGGTGGCTGCAGAAAACACCCCCCCCTCCGTGTAGCACATCTCACGACATTGAACCAGGAAACAGCGTGCGTTAAGAATGTGTCCAAGATCCACGGGCCAGAAGCAGAGAGGGAGGTGCTTCCTGCCCCCTGCACGTGGACGCCAGGCAGTGGCCGTGTGCTGGCCTAGGCAGGAGGTGTGGGCTCCTCTGGAATTGACCCCCTTCTTCCCCACATCTGGAGTTCTGTCTGCCGGCTATGGGCCCACCAGCTCCTAGCAGGCGAGTTAGAACAGCTTCTGCAGGCGAGCCAGGGAAACTGGAGCCGTGCAGATAGATGGCCAAAACGGATAATTGGGACTCTCGGGGGCGGCTTCAGGCATGGCTTGATCCAGGAGCTGAAGTGGTTGGTCAGCTCCTGCTTTCTGGCTCCTGTCCTCCTCTTGCAGCTCCAGGCTTAAGTGTCTTTTTTTTTTTTTTAATGTAAAAATTTATTTGACCAAAATGTAGAAAAAGTGATACTCTTACATATGATACAGTTGCAAGAATCTAAATGAAAAGTGTTGGCTTTATTTATTAATAATTGCACAATTTGCTAGTGTATCTCCTGGGCAGGCTTCAGTGTCTTTTTTTTTTTTTTTAATGTAAAAATTTATTTGACCAAAATGTAGAAAAAGTGATACTCTTACATATGATACAGTTGCAAGAATCTAAATGAAAAGCGTGGGCTTTATTTATTAATAATTGCACAATTTGCTAGTGTATCTCCTGGGCAGGCTTCAGTGTCTTTTGAGGATGGTCATTTGGTCCGTGTGGAGGGAACGGGGGTCCCCAGGGTCCAGCCTGGCCTCTCAATTTTACAGGGGGGGGGGGTGGAGAAAGACACTCTTTCTCAGCATTCCTGAGTGACAGCTGCTGAAGGTTCTCATTGGCTCCCCAGGGTCACATGGCCGCCTTGGACCAATCACTGTCTCTAGATAGATAGAGGGAGCACTGCGAGTCACCAGGATTGGGCCACAGCGCCCAGTTTTGTGTGATGGGCAGTCCTATGGACCACACAGCTTCAAGAGAGGGCGGATCCAGGTGCTGCAGCCTGGGGTCAGCAGGGGGGACCTTGAGGGGCCCAAATGCATAGACCCCCTTGGTTTGCTGCACTGGCCCATGCATGCATGCATGCATGCATGCATGCATCCGTCCATTCACCCACTCGCTGCACACTCACTGGCAGCGTCCTCTGTGTCACTCACGCCTGGGTGTCCAGCTCTAAAGTCAGGACTGCAGTGTCCACGCCCGGCACCTAGCTTGGAGGGAGAGGTCCTGCGGGCGGGGTGGGGGGGTCTTCTGTCCAGCCCCAGGACAGCCAGGGGGGTCCCTGCTGAGACCTTCTGTCTCTTCTCTCTGTTTCCGTTGACTTGTCCTCACGCCCATGGCTCACACCCTCTCAGGAACAGGTGTGACCAATGGGGACCTCTCCCTCTGTGCCTCAGTTTCCCCGTGTGTCAGGGCCGTCTTCCCAGAGCAGTTCCGGGAGAAAACGCTTTTGGGGAAAAGCGTTGGCTACGGTGCTCGATCAGGAGTCAGAGGTGCAGATGACCGGCTCAAGGGACACTTGGCCCGAGGTGTCCAACTCCCTTCCGGAGGTCTTAACACCCGGAGCACAGCTGTCTGTGACCCTGTGGAGAGAAAGGAAGGGACTATAATAAGAGAAATCCCTGGGGACCTGCATTCCCTCAGTGCTGGCTTCCCGATGTGGGCAGGATGGAATTCTTGGGGGGAGCAGCAATGACAGGTCCACCCCTTCCTCCGGGCCCAGGTCCTGCCCACGCTGAATGGGCCACGTGGCCAGCGGACTCTAGTGACCCAGGGGATGTGGACACCCAAAAACAAAGGGGTGGACGCCTCGGGCAGAAGCCCCCCCCCCCCCAGCTAAGACACAGAGAAGGGAAACAGACAAGGACTTTTTAGGCGTTTCCTCGCCGTTCGAGGCATCTATCTGTTCAAAACGGAGATACAATTCCCGCAACATTGAGCAATGTGGGGTCCCCCCCCCGCCATGTTCTCTGTCTGGTTCCAGAGCCTTTTAATCTCCCTCCCAGGAGCCCCCACTGTTGCCCTAAACCAGTCGCCCAGGAACAGATCGCTCCCTCCTGGGAAACGCTACCCCACCTTCTATCTCTGCGGGTTTGGCTGCCTCTTGGAAATGGAATAAGAAACTGTGTAGTCTTTTGCATGCGGCTTCTCCCTCCCCGAACATCATGTGTTCAAGGTCCATCGGGGTTGCAGCCTGAGTCAGCGGGGCGCTCCTGTTCCTGACTGCGTACTATTCCACTGTGCACACGAACCCCATTGTGTTTATGCATCCATCCGTGGGTGGACACCAGGGTTGTTCCCACTATTTGGAGATTGTAAGCACTCTTGCTATGAACTCACATGTCCATGCTTCTGTGTGGATATATGTTTTCATTTTTTTTGTGTGTGTGTATTTTTCTGAAGCTAGAAACGGGGAGAGACAGTCAGACAGACTCCCCCATGCGCCTGACCGGGATCCACCCGGCACACCCACCAGGGGTGATGCTCTGCCCACCAGGGGGCGATGCTCTGCTCCTCCGGGGCGTCGCTCTGCCATGATTAGAGCCACTCTACCGCTTGGGGCAGAGGCCAAGGAGCCATCCCCAGTGCCCGAGCCATCTTTGCTCCAGTGGAGCCTCGGCTGCGGGAGGGGAAGAGAGAGACAGAGAGGAAGGAGAGGGGGAGGGGTGGAGAAGCAGATGGGTGCTTCTCCTGTGTGCCCTGGCCGGGAATCGAACCCGGGACCTCTACACACCAGGCCGACGCTGTACCACTGAGGCAACTGGCCAGGGCCTGTTTTCATTTCTTTTGAGGGCTATATCTAGGGGTAGAATTGCTGAGTTGCATAACCACTGCATGTATAATTGAAAAAAACCACTGGGTGGATTTCACGGGGCAGTGTTTTCAAGGAGTGAAGGGTGGAAGGACACAGGGAGGACTCTGGTCCTGGCTTGACCCCCCCCCCCTCGGGGTCACGACTCCAGAGCTAGAACGGTCGAGCCTCACCTGGGTCCAACCTGGCTCCATAGCCCAGAACCCAGACTTTTATTGAAGTTGTGGTCATGGTCAACAATGTGTTAAGAACTCTGTGTTGTCAAGGACCACCAAAGGGCATTGATCATCCTGTTTAGGTCCTTCCGAGGGTCTTTTGGGTTAATTGGCGCTGCTGTTTTAGGTTGGAACGTATGTCCTCAAAGTTCCTGTCCGCCCGGCACCTCAGAATGAGATCTTATTTGGAAACAGGGTCTCTGACCCAGGGTGACTCCTCTCACACCCTTCATTCATCGCAGTGACAGGGACCTTAGAAGAGACGGAGGAGGAGACACAGACACAGAGGAGAAGCCACGTGGGGACGGAGGCGGAGATGAAGAAGTCTAAAGAAAAGATAAGATTTGATAGATAGATGGATAGATGGATGGATAGATAGATAGATAGATAGATAGACAGATAAAAGAGATAGATGATATATAATATATATATAGAGAGATAGATATTAGGTAATCAGTGTGCATATAGGTAATCAGTATGCATAGCGATAGATAATAAATAAATATACAGATAGATAATAGAGGTGTAAATAATAGGCAGATATACAGTGTGTCCATAAAGTCATGGTGCACTTTTGACCGGTCACAGGAAAGCAACAAAAGATGATAGAAATGTGAAATCTGCACCAAATAAAAGGAAAACTCTCCCAGTTTCATACCTATTCAGTGCAGTTCCATGTGGGCTCACGCACAGATTTTTTAGGGCCCCTTAGGTAGCTATCCCGTGTAGCCTCTACAGACTCATCACTGACTGATGGATAACCTACCAGAACGGGGTTTCTCCACCAAACTGCCGGTTTCCTTCAACGGCTTATCCCACCGAGTAATGTTATTCCTATGTGGTGGTGCTTCGTTATAAACGCCCCAATATTCACATTGCACTTTGGTCACGGATTCTAACTGAGCGAGCCACAGAACACACTGAACTTTCCTCTGTACCGTCCACATCCCGACTGGCATGGCCGTGGGCTGCTCCACTGTATACACGGTGTGACATCATCATCTGTGCATGCGCACATGCTGCCACATCATCCTCCAGAAAGTGGGAGGGTTTTCCTTTTATTTGGTGCAGATTTCACATTTCTATCGTCTTGTGTTGCTTTCCTGTGACCGGTCAAAAGTGCACCATGACTTTATGGACACACTGTATATGTTATATATGTATAAATATAGAGATACAATAGAAATATTGATACATGATAGACAGATAGACAGACAGATGGAAAAGTTAAGCTGTGTTGACACCTTGATTTCAGGTTTGTGGCCCTCGGAACTATGATAGAACAGATTTCCCGGGTTTTAAGTCTCCAGCTTGTGGCCATTGTACTCAAGGAGCCACAGGAAACCGAGTCCCCGTCTCTGAAGGTGGACACTCCGTTCACAGAAGGGGAGCTCTGTCTGAGGTCACCCAGCTCTCCCCAGAGACAGCTGAGACTGGAGTTCTTGTCTTGATAACCCCGGGGTCCAGGCTGGTCCCCCCCCCCCCACAAGCCGTCCTGCCTGGGTGCGCACACGGCGGGGCAGGTGATCTGTTTCGCGTGGAGAACAGAGGTCAGCGGACCCGTTCGGGAGACTTTCTCCTGTCCCCAACCCCACGTCACGTCCCCCGTGTCCCTCCCGTGCGTTGGATGACACTGCGCTCTGGACAAAATGATAAACTGAACGTGTTAATTCATGGTATTATTATTATTATTATTATTATTATTTGTATTTTTCTGAAGTTGGAAACGGGGAGGCAGTCAGACAGACTCCAGCATGCGCCCGACCGGGATCCACCCGGCACGCCCACCAGGGGGCGATGCTCTGCCCATCTGGGGCGTTGCTCTGTTGAGACCAGAGCCATTCTAGCGCCTGAGGCAGAGGCCACAGAGCCATCCCCAGCGCCCGGGCCATCTTTGCTCCAATGGAGCCTCGGCTGCGGGAGGGGAAGAGAGAGACAGAGAGGAAGGAGAGGGGGAGGGGTGGAGAAGCAGATGGGCGCTTCTCCTGTGTGCCCTGGCCGGGAATTGAACCTGGGACTCCTGCACGCCAGGCTGATGGTCTACCACTGAGCCAACCGGCCAGGGCTTTCATGGCATTATTAAGTAGGAGGCTTGGGGAAGATGGGTTGCGGTTAGCAGGTGAGGTCTGCCTTAAATGAGGTGATCCGGGACATGAGACAGTGGCGGACAAAACATTTGGGGCAAATGTGCTTAATTTTTTGCCTGCATCTGTCTACGTCATCTGTCCATCACCTGTCTGTCATCTACCTCCGTATCCATCTCTCTGTCTGTCTGTCTATTCATCTGTCCATTAGACACCTGACTATATCTACTGTTCATTTATCTATCTTGTTATCATCTGCGTGTGTGTTATCTCTCTATCTCTGTGTCTATCTACTCATCCATCGTACATCTGACTATATCTGTTATCTATTTCTTTTCTATCTAATCCCACCTTCTATCAGTTATATATCATCTATCTATTATCTATACATCTATTCAGTATCTATCTATCATCTCTCTATCTGTCATCTATCTATCATCTATCTATCTATCTACCTATCTATCTATCATCTATCTATCTATCTATCTATCTATCTATGTATCTATGATCTATCTATCTATCATCTCTCTACCTATCATCTCTCTACATCTATCTATCTATCTATCTATCTATCTATCTATCTATCTATCTATCATCTATCATGTATCTACATCTATCTATCTATCTATCATCTATTTACATCTCTCTACCTACCTATCATCTCTCTACCTCTATCATGTATCTACATCTATCTATCTATCATCTATCATGTATCTATATCTATCTATCTATCTATCTATCTATCTATCTATCTGTCATCTATTTACATCTCTCTACCTATCTATCATCTATCTACATCTATCTATCTATCTATCATCTATCTATCTATTTATCATCTATGTATCATCTATCTACCTATTTATCATCTATCTACATCTATCTATCTATGTATCTATGTATCTATCATTTATCTATCTCTATTTATCATCTATCTACATCTATGTATCTATCTATGTATCTATCATCTATCTATCTATCTAATCTATCACATTTTTCTGCCTGTCTTTCTTTCAATTCATCTACTTATGTATCTTTGTATCAATTTCTTTGTCTCTTCCTCTCCCTGTCCCTTCCCACTCTGTGTTTCTCTGTCCCTTTCTCTTTGTCTTCTATCATCCTCCCCCCTCCCCCGTCTCTCTCCTTGACACACACACACACACCCCAATCCGTTAAGCACACCTCCCTAACTCCTGAGCAGGGCTGGCGCTCTGTTTCGGTGCTGGTACAGAGGCTTGAACGGAACAGGACGTGCCGTTTGCAAAGCCCCGTTTCCGGGCAGGCCCCTGGCCCCCCGGGGAGGTGGGGTGGAGGAGGGGGCTTGCTTTGCTCTTCTTGCACACAGACTGGCCTGCCCTTGTTGATTCATGCATCCACCAGGACGGACGGCCAAGCAGCTTCCTGCCTTACCCCGGGGAGGGGGGGCAGGCTTTGCAGCTGCGATTTGGGCACCGGTCGCTGGAGCCCAGCAAAAGAGTCACCATGAGGCGGAAACCTTTTCTGAGAACCAGGGGCTCTCAGGAAGCCCGTGTGTCTGCCTGCACCCTGCTTGGTGACAAAGACCCAGAAGGCAAGAATGGGGGTCTGGTGGCCTCTGCGTTGCAGAAGTCACAGCTCACACGCTCCACACAGGCTGGGAGGCATGCAAATCACGTGTGTGTCTCCCCCCCACCCCCACCCCCGCCCCGCGCTGGGGTTGTGCAATCCGGGAGACAGGTGAACGAGGACAAAGATAATGTGCATATAGCTGCTGCGCGGGCAGGAGCCCCCCTCCGCGGTCTGAGGGTTCTGCCCGGAGCGCGGATGGGCCCAGTTTCCACGCCCCCGCGGGCACACACAGCAGCTGCCCTCTGTGTTTCTGTCTGAAGCCGGTGGAACGCAGCGTGGGCGCGGAGACGGGAGGGCGGTCCTTGGAGACGGGACGGCGGTCCTTGGAGATGGGAGGGCGGTCCTTGGAGACGGGAGGGCGGTCCTTGGAGACGGGACGGCGGTCCTTGGAGACGGGAGGGCGGTCCTTGGAGACGGGACGGCGGTCCTTGGAGACGGGAGGGCGGTCCTTGGAGACGGGAGGGCGGTCCTTGGAGACGGGACGGCTGTCCTTGGAGTCGGGAGGGCGGTCCTTGGAGACTGGACGGCGGTCCTCGGAAACGGGAGGGCGGTCCTCGGAGACGGGAGGGCGGTCCTCGGAGACGGGAGGGCGGTCCTCGGAGACGGGAGGGCGGTCCTCGGAGACGGGAGGGCGGTCCTTGGAAACGGGAGGGCGGTCCTTGGAGACGGGACGGCGGTCCTTGGAGATGGGAGGGCGGTCCTTGGAGACGGGAGGGCGGTCCTTGGAGACGGGACGGCTGTCCTTGTAGTCGGGAGGGCGGTCCTTGGAGACTGGACGGCGGTCCTTGGAAACGGGAGGGCGGTCCTTGGAGACGGGAGGGCGGTCCTCGGAGACGGGAGGGCGGTCCTCGGAGACGGGAGGGCGGTCCTTGGAGACGGGAGGGCGGTCCTTGGAGACGGGAGGGCGGTCCTTGGAGACGGGACGGCGGTCCTTGGAGACGGGAGGGCGGTCCTTGGAGACGGGAGGGCGGTCCTCGGAGACGGGAGGGCGGTCCTCGGAGACGGGAGGGCGGTCCTCGGAGACGGGAGGGCGGTCCTTGGAGACGGGAGGGCGGTCCTTGGAGACGGGAGGGCGGTCCTTGGAGATGGGAGGGCGGTCCTTGGAGACGGGACGGCGGTCCTTGGAGACGGGACGGTGGTCCTCAGAGCCTCCCCGTCGACAAGGAGAGCAAATACGGAGGCTGCCAGGGGTGCGGGGGTCTGGGTGTCCACACACGCTTCAGGAAAGTGAGAGGACAGGCTCCCCAGGGGCCGGCAGGCCAGCTCGGACGCTGCTCTTCCGGGCTTCCGTGAATGTACGTTTCGGACACAGGTCGTTGTGTGTGTGTGTGTGTGTGTGTGTGTGTGTGTAAGGGGGTGTCTCTGGGAAACACTGTCTCCCCAGGTCTGGGGCTCTGGTCTTGTCCTTCTGCAGATGTTGCTGTGGACAGAGAAGGCGGGGTTCATTTCGATGAAGTCGAGACTGTCATTCTTTCTTTCACGGACTGTGTCTTTGGTATTGGAGGTAAAAAGTCATCGTCACACCTCGCAGGGCACAGGACGCCCCACGATAGAGAGTCAGCAGCCCCAAATGTCAGTGGTGTGAGCTGACCTGGTGTTAGAAACTGTCTCTTTCTCATCTATCTATATCTATCTATCATCTATCTATCTATCTATCTATCATCTATCTATCTACCATCTATCTGTCTATCTATCTATCATCTATCTATCTATGTCTATCTATCATCTATCTATCTATCATCTATCTATATCTATCTATCATCTATCTACCTATCTATCATCCATCTATCTATCTATCTATCTATCTATCTATCATCTATCTATCTATCTATATCTATCATCTTTCTATCATCTATCTATGTATCATCTATGTATCATCTATCTATGTATCATCTATGTATCATCTATCTATGTATTATCTATCTATCTATCATCTATCTATCTGTCATCTATCTATATATGTATCTATGTATCTATCTATCATCTATGATATCTCTAACAATCATCTATTTATATATCTATGTATCTATCTGTCTGTCTACTTGTTTATTTAGCTAGTTAGACAGACAGGTGGATGAGTACATGGATGGATGGATGATGGATGGATCAAGGAATGGATGGATGGATGGATGATGGATGGATGATGGATGGATCAATGGATGGATGATGGGTGGATCAATGGATGGATGGATGCATGCATGAATGCACTGCTGTATGAATGCATAGATAGATAGATGGATAGATAGATAGACAAACAGACAGATGAGACAAAAACACCGGGTCAGTGTTTCTCAACTTCAGCCCTCCAGACGTCTGGGGCTAATGCCTCTCTGACATGGGGCGTCCTGGGCCCTGTCAGGTGCTGAGACGCCTCCCTGATCTCCCCCCAGCAGATGGCAGGAGGTCTCCCTCTCCCAATTGGGACACACAAAGTTGACCCCCCCGGGTATTGTGAAGTGTCCCCTGCTGGGGATGGCAACATTGCCTGGGTGAGAACCCACTTAAATTCTCCACCGGATCTCCAAAGCAGAGGCACCGGTGACCTTGGGGACGGCCTCGTCTCCCAGGGCTTCCATGGCAACCCAGCACAAACGGGGTGAACTAGGTGTTTGTACAAAAATCCAAGGGAGACCAGCCCAGACTGCACGAGGCTGGCTCATAGCTTCCTGGAGATGCCACCCTGCCGTCCCCACCCAGCCCTCAGGGGACACCGGTGGTTACTGCGGAGAGAACACCATCAGGAGCCCCAAAGGGAGGACTCCTCAGTTTGACTGATTGCTGTTGTTGGGAGGTGACCTTCCCACCACCCCACCTGAGTAAGACTCCCCTCAACTGAGACCAAAGAACCACTTCCCTCAGCATCATGTCTATGCAGATGGGGGACAGGGGGCGGGGATCCTAGACTGGGTGTCACATAGAAGATGTGTCATCCACAGTCGCCAACCATCCGCAGCAAGCTCTCCAGCTCCAGAAAGAATGACGATCTAAATGTTTCTTTCTTTTTTTTTTAATTTATTCATTTTTAGAGAGGAGAGAGACAGAGGAGAGAGAGACAGAGAGAGAGAAGGGGGGAGGAGCTGGAAGCATCAACTCCCATATGTGCCTTGACCAGGCAAGCCCAGGGTTTTGAACCGGCGACCTCAGCATTTCCAGGTCGACGCTTTATCCCACTGCACCACCACAGGTCAGGCCAAGAATGACGATCTAGATTTCATCAAAACTAACCCCGTCTGCTCTGTCCACGGCAACATCTGCAGAGAAGGACAAGACCAGAGCCCCAGACCTGGGGGGGGGGGAGGGAGAGTGTTCCCCATGAGGAAACACCGATGGTCCCTCCGGACAGTGGAATAGTACGCAGCCATGAACAGGAAGGAGTGAGGCTTTGACTCAGGCTGCAACGTGGACAGAGCTCAAGGACTCAAGGACAGAAGCCAGACACCCAAGGTCACGGAGCGTGGGATTCCCTGTACCTGGAAAACCGTGCAGAACAGGCAAACCCCCCCAGAGATTAAGTCAGGGGTCCCCAAACTTTTTACACAGGGGGCCAGTCCACTGTCCCTCAGACCGTTGGAGGGCCAGACTATAAAAAAAAAACTATGAACAAATCCCTATGCACACTGCACATATCATATTTTAAAGTTAAAAAAAAAAAACAGGAACAAATACAATATTTAAAATAAAGAACAAAGTAAATTTAAATCAACAAGGTGACCAGTATTTCAATGGGAACTATGACCCTGCTTTTGGCTAATGAGATGGTCAATATCCGGTTCCATATTTGTCACTGCTAGCCGTAACAAGTGATATGTGCTCCTCTCACTGACCACCAATGAAAGAGGTGCCCCTTCCAGAAGTGCAGCGGGGGGGGGGGGGGCGGATAAATGGCCTTAGGGGGCCGCATGTGGCCCGCGGGCTGGCCATAGTTTGGGGACCCCTGGATTAAGTAGTGGCCCCCAGGGGGCTGGGGGAAAAAAGGTGTGAGGAGAGACAGCTCACAAGGACCAGTCTCCTTGTGGGCTGACACACATTTTCTAGTGGATGCACCTACCTAACATGCCGCTGAATTCACGGCACACTTTGCCAAGGGCCCCCAGGAGGGAGGGGGGATTTGGAGGCGAAGGGCGAGGACGCAGAGGACTTGTGTCGCGGGGTGGGGGGTGGGGGGGCGGCCATGCAAATGTTGTGGGCTCGCACCTTTCCCGAGGTGGGGGCGGCACATCGGGGGACAGACTTCAAAACCACCGAGCGGCATACTTTAAAAGGGTGAACAGTACGGTATGTAAATCACGCCTCAGTCTAAAGCTGTGGAGAGAAGATCAAGGGAGGTGGTGGGCAGGCAGGTACAGACAGTCCGGGACGCGTGTGAAACACACGCCAGACCCCCCCTGTCGCCTCCGAGCCCCTGACGGGGTAGGGGGGGGAGCCATCATCATCATCAGCCCGGGAAGCCCGCCCTCCCCCACGCCCTGCGCCCCTGTCTTTTGAGCGAGCCACGGCGGTGCACTCGGAGCAGATGTTCTGGCTTTTATTGCATAAAATTTCCACCCTCGGGCTCCAGCCCACACGTGTGCGCGCTGTGTCTGTCTGTGGGCACGTTGATTAATAAAGCCATCTCTTTATTAATCAACCGTGCCACCCCTGAGCTGTCGGACCGTGGACCCAGACACCACGGAGCCGCAGAGGCGGGCGGGCGGGCGGTCACACAGACGAAAACAGACCGCTCAGCAAACAGGGCTCCTCCCCGGGGAGCTGTGAAGATAGGGTGGCGGGGCGTCCGAAGCCCACGCACGTTTTCCAGCGACCACGGCCTCACCCGGCGGGAGTCACCTGTCCGAGAGCTTTTCATTCCGCTGCAGTGCGTGACATGCCGTGCCGCTGAGCCGTCCTCAGAAGCTCCCACGGGGAACAGCAACAGCCACGAGGGTCCGAGGGCGTTTTGTTGCAGGGGGCTAGGCTGGCAGAAATGGAAAAAATTCAACCCGAAACGCCTGCCTCCTGCCCCTTCAGAAGCCCGGGGCATCGTCCGCCACAGAGGGACCATTATTTTTTTTTTTCCTGGACTGGGGTGTGGCCCTCTCCTCCGTCACCTCAGACTCTGAAGGTGGACACATGTTCCTAAAGCCCACGGCGGACTTCTCTTCCTCCTCCTCCTCCTGCAGGCGTTTGTCCCTGCCAACGACGTCCGTCCGTCTCCTCCCTCTGTGTGTCCGTCCGTCTCCTCCATCTGTGTGTCTGTCTGCGGGACAGAGGGTCCTGAGAGCAGCAGCACGTATTCCTGTTGCTCCCGGGGGGGGGGGTCGAGGACGGCCCCCACAGAGAAGGGCGGCGTTGCACCTGGGAGTGTGCACAGTCAAACCGAAACTCGGAGGGGGGCTGGGTGGCCCTTTGTTTGATCATGGGTTTTGAGGAAGCTTCTTTGTTGCGAGGGCTGGAAACACAGACGGGCTTCTTCCTCTCCTGAGCAAGGACCCACCAGGTCAGGTCCGGCTGACGGGTGGATGTGAATCCATCCCCCACTTTGCAGGTTGTGTGGGCGCCTCTCCTGCACACGAACCACGTGTTTCCTGCTGACAGAGGGTCAGGAAGGACCCCTGCTCTCTGCCCCCACACATACACACACACACCCCCTCCACGATGAAGAGGCCAGTGCCCTCTGGGCAGCTGCCCCTGGAGACGGTCAAGCCTTCCCAGGTCAGAAAGCACAGTGGGGCTTCAGGATGGACCCGCCCGGAAAATATCGGGGAGCCCTGAGGACCACACTGGACTGGCCTGAGGCACAGGGGCTCGAGAGGCCAGGGACTGTCTCACGGGGCAGCAGCCTGCAGCAGACACAGGTGCCCGAGGCTCACTGCCCGGGAGAACGCCCCCCACACACACCGTGAGACAGTGCAGGAGTGGAAGCCGGGTGGTCAAGCCACTGGGGTCTTCGCCATCTCAGTCGTGGGACCTCTGTGTCCTCACCGCCTGCCATTCCAGCAGGGGACGCACAGGACGGATCAGGGGCTCTCTCTCTCTGTGACCGGGCGGTTCAAGACCTTGAGGCCATCGGAATAATGATGGCGCTGGGAAGAGCAGTCATCATGATGAAATACCGCCGAGGGGGCGGCTTGAACGAGGGACACTTCTTTCTCACAGTCCTGGAGGCTGGACATCCGAGGTCAAGCTGTTGGGAGTGTTGGGGGCTGGTCAGCAGTGTCCCCCCCAAGGGGACGTGACGGGCTGGAGCAGTTCTGAACTTGACGTACCACGTAATGTTTCCATCAAAGCATCTTAAAGAATGCACCCTTACCCGGGTTCGATTCCCGGCCAGGGCACATAGGAGAAGCGCCCATCTGCTTCTCCACCCTCCCCTCCTTCCTCTCTGTCTCTCTCTTCCCCTCCCGCAGCCCAGGCTCCATTGGAGCCAAGATGGCCCGGGCACTGGGGATGGCTCCTTGGCTTCTGCCCCAGGCGCTAGAGTGGCTCTGGTCGCAACAGAGCGACGCCCCGGAGGGTCAGAGCATCGCCCCCTGGTGGGCAGAGCTTCGCCCCTGGTGGGCGTGCCGGGTGGATCCCGGTCAGGCGCATGCAGGAGTCTGTCTGACTGTCTCTCCCCGTTTCCAGCTTCAGAAAAAAAAAAAATGCACCCTTGAGCCCACACTTAATGTCCCCTCCCGGGTCACTTCAAGATAGGCATCGACTTTGGCCTGACCAGGCGGTGGCGCAGCGGGTAGAGCGTCGGACTGGGACGCTGGGGACCCAGGTTTGAACTCCAAGGTCACAGATATGACCCCAAGGTCGTTGGCTTGAGCCCAAGGTTGGCGGCTTGAGCAAGGGGTCACTCACTCTACTGTGGCCCCCCCAGTCAAGGCACTTGTGAGAAAGCAATGGATGAACAACTAAGGAGCCGCAATGAGGAATTGATGCTTCTCATCTCTCTCCCTTCCTGTCTGTCTGTCCCTGTCTGTCCCTCTCTCTCTCTCTTTCTCAAAAACAAAACAAACAAAAAACATAAGCACCATCTTTAAAAGTGAGAAAAAGCACACAGCATGTTTTATTATATATTTTCCAATGTTCACTGTTCAGTCTCCTCCCCCAGCCCTCACCCCCTGGCATTTTAACAGAGAGAAATCGGACTCTGGGTAACTCGGGGAAGCAGCTGGACTGAACTATTCTTTTTTTTTTCTGAAGTTAGGAACGGGGAGGCAGTCAGACAGACTCCCGCATGCGCCCGACCGGGATCCACCCTGCATGCCCACCAGGGGGCGATGCTCTGCCCATCTGGGGCGTCGCTCTGTTGCGACCAGAGCCATTCTAGCACCTGGGGCAGAGGCCAAGGAGCCATCCCCAGCGCCCGGGCCATCTTTGCTCCAATGGAGCCTCGGCTCTGGGAGGGGAAGAGAGAGACAGAGAGGAAGGAGGGGCAGGGGTGGAGAAGCAGATGGGCGCTTCTCCTGTGTGCCCTGGACAGGAATCGAACCCGGGACTTCCACACGCCAGTACGACGGCTCCACCACTGAGCCAACTGGCCAGGGCCTGGCCTGGACTTTTTATACCAGAAGAAAGGCCTTCCCGGCACCTTTGGTAGAATTGTGCACCTGAAGCCTGAACGGTTTTGTTAACCACTGTCGCCCCGATGAACTCAACAAAAAATGAAAAAGAAAGGCTCTTCCCAGCAGCGCGCGGTGGGATTTGCGTCACAACCTACAGAGTGGGTGACCCCTCAGGCAGAGAAGGTGTCCACGCACACCGCACGGGGCCCGTTACGCAGGGTTGTGTCTCTGACGCTCGGGGTGGGTCTGTGCCACGGAGCCCTGAGCACAGTGGGGACCGGGACGTCCCTGCCCGTCCTCACAGCTCAGCGGGAGGTAACGTGAGTCCGGGGCGTTTCGGGTGGTGAGTTTCGGTGCATTTCCCAGGCTGCTCACGCAGGAGGTGCGTCTGACTCTCACCCTGAGTCCTCGAGAAGATATTCTCTCCAAAGGGGGTCATCGGCCTGAATGCCGAGGCACAGCCCACAGGCTCGGGAGGGAAGGAGGACACAGGATGCCACCTTAGGGGCTCATGCAAGGGCCCCCAACCTGAATGAGTGTCCTTCGACAGGCGCTCCGGGATTGGGCCTCCTGATGATCAGGCTTCAAGGGCAGGGGAGGTGGTGAGAAGCCAGGCACGGGGTGACATTATAGGGGACCTCCGGGGAATTGGTGTCCACGGCCCAGCACCCGCATGGGACACCAGTCAGAGGAGGAAGCTAGCTCCTAGCAACACAGAGAGAAACTATGTTGCAATTTGTTAGGATGAGTCCCTTTGGCAAGCTTGTCACTAATGGTTGCAATTCCTGGCTTCCTCGTGGTTACAATGTTGTTGCCAGTGCCCCTTACTTTGCAGCATGCTCCCTGCAATTCCTGGCTCCCTCATGGCTATAATGTTGCTGCCAGTGCCCCCTACCTTGCAGCATGCTCCCTGGGCTTTTCCAAGGAGAAGGACGGATGGTTGTGAGCAGTTGTATAGTGATAGATGGTTGTGAGCAGTTATATAGTGAGAGTCCGGCGTCCCCTGGCCATGGCAGAGACGATGTCATCAGTGTTCCCAGGGAGAAGGAGGGGAACAAGGGAGGGAGTTGGCTCCTAGCAACACTGAGAAAGTAGGTTGCAATTTGTTAGGATGAGTCTCCTTCTAGGCTTGTAATTCCTGGCTTCCTCATGGCTACAATGTTGCTGCCGGTGCCCCGTACTTTGCAGCATGCTCCCTGGGCTTTTCCAAGTAGGAAGACTGATGGTTGTGAGCAGTTGTATAGTAAGAGTCTTGAAATGGGTGGTTATGAGCAGTTATATAGTGACAGTCCTACGTCCCCTGGCCGTGGCAGAGACGATATCATCAGTGTTCCCAGGGAGAAGGAGGAAGGAGGGGAAGAGGGAGGGAGCTGGCTCCTAGCAACACAGAGAGAAACTATGTTGCAATTTGTTAGGATGAGTCTCCTTCTAGGCTTGCAATTCCTGGCTTCCTCGTGGCTACAATGTTGCTGCTGGTGCCCCGTACTTTGCAGCATGCTCCCTGCAATTCCTGGCTTCCTCGTGGCTACAATGTTGCTGCCGGTGCCCCGTACTTTGCAGCATGCTCCCTGGGCTTTTCCAAGGAGTAGGACAGATGGTTGTGAGCAGTTATATAGAGAGAGTCCTGCGTCCCCTGGCCGTGGCAGAGACGATGTCATCAGTGTTTCCAGGGAGAAGGAGGAAGGAGGGGAACAGGGGAGGGAGCTGGCTCCTAGCAACACAGAGAGAAACTATGTTGCAATTTGTTAGGATGAGTCCCTTTGGCAAGCTTGTCACTAACAGTTGCAATTCCTGGCTCCCTCATGGCTATAATGTTGGTGCCAGTGCCCCCTACCTTGCAGCATGCTCCCTGCAATTCCTGGCTTCCTCATGGCTACAATGTTGCTGCCGGTGCCCCGTACTTTGCAGCATAGTCCCTGGGCTTTTCCAAGTAGGAAGACTGATGGTTGTGAGCAGTTGTATAGTAAGAGTCTTGAAATGGATGGTTGTGAGCAGTTATATAGTGACAGTCCTGCGTCCCCTGGCCGTGGCAGAGACGATGTCATCAGTGTTCCCAGGGAGAAGGAGGAAGGAGGGGAACAAGGGAGGGAGTTGGCTCCTAGCAACACTGAGAAAGTAGGTTGCAATTTGTTAGAATAAGTCTCCTTCTAGGCTTGCAATTCCTGGCTTCCTCATGGCTACAATGTTGCTGCCGGTGCCCCGTACTTTGCAGCATGCTCCCTGCAATTCCTGGCTCCCTCTTGGCTATAATGTTGCTGCCGGTGCCCCGTACTTTGCAGCATGCTCCCTGCAATTCCTGGCTTCCTCATGGCTACAATGTTGCTGCCGGTGCCCCGTACTTTGCAGCATGGTCCCTGGGCTTTTCCAAGGAGAAGGACTGATGGTTGTGAGCCGTTGTATAGTAAGAGTCTTGAAATGGGTGGTTGTGAGCAGTTATATAGTGAGAGTCCTATGTCCCCTGGCCGTGGCAGAGACGACGTGTTCATCAGTGTTCCCAGGGAGAAGGAGGAAGGAGGGGGACAGGGGAGGGAGGTGGAGCTGCCTGCCCGTTGGGGGAACGAGGTGACCATCCTCCGTCTGTGGGTTCTTTACGGGGCAGGCCACCCGTTCCATGCCCTCCCCTCACCGTCCCCCCTGTGTCCTCCTCTGCCTTTCAGCTCGCCCCCCCGCACCGCCCCTGGCCGGGGGCCTGGCGACCATGGACATCAACATGACGCGCCCGGACAACGCCACGCTGCAGATGCTGCAGAACCCGGCCATCGGCAAGGTGCTGCCGGTGGTGTACTCGCTGGTGGCCCTGGTCAGCATCCCCGGCAACCTCTTCTCCCTGTGGGTCCTGTGCTGCCACCTGGGGCCGCGGACGCCCTCGGTCATCTTCATGATCAACCTGAGCGTGACGGATCTGACGCTGGCCGCCGTGCTACCCTTCCAGATCTACTACCACTGCAACGGCCACCACTGGGTGTTCGGGCCGCGGCTGTGCACCTTCGTCACCGTGGCCTTCTACGCCAACATGTACTCCTCCATCCTGACCATGACCTGCATCAGCGTGGACCGCTTCCTGGGCGTGGTCTACCCGCTGGCCTCGGCCCGCTGGCGACGGCGACGCTACGCCCTGCTGACCTGCCTGGGCCTCTGGGCGCTGCTGCTGGCCGCCCTGTCCCCGCTGCTGCGCACCGACCTCACCTACGCCGTGCAGGAGCTGGGCATCGTCACCTGCTTCGACGTCCTGCCGTCCACCATGCTGCCCAGCGTGGCCATGTGGGCCATCTTCCTCTTCACCCTCTTCGTCGTCCTCTTCCTGCTGCCCTTCGTGGTGACGGTGGCCTGCTACACGGCCACCATCCTCAGGCTGCTGCGCGCGGCCGCCGCCTCCTCCTCCTCCTCCTCCTCCGAGCCGCACGCCGGCGGCGGGGGCGGCGGGGGCCAGAGACGGCGCGCCGTGGGCCTGGCCGCCACGGTGCTCCTGGCCTTCGTCACCTGCTTCGCGCCCAACAACTTCGTGCTGCTGGCCCACATCGTCGGCCGCCTGTTCCTGGGAACCAGCTACTACCACCTGTACAAGCTCACGCTCTGCCTCAGCTGCCTCAACAACTGCCTGGACCCGTTCGTCTACTACTTTGCCTCCCGCGAGTTCCAGGTCCGGGTCCGGGCTTTCCTCGGGCCCCGGCGGCCGTCGCCGCCACTGGTCAGCGCCCTGGACTCCCGCCGGGACAGTCTCTTCTCCACCCGCACGCTGCTGGCGCCCTCCGTCTCCAGCGGCCAAGCCGACGGGCTGGAGGCGGCCGGCCGGCCGTTCCTGGTGAGACAGGAGAGCGTGTTCTGAGGACAGCTGGGTCAGGGAGCGAGGAAGGGTCCCCAGGCTGTCACCTGTTGTTGGGAGGTGACCTTCCCACCACCCCACCTGAGTCAGACTCCCCTTCAACTGAGACCAAAGGACCACTTCCCTCAGCATCAGGTCCACGCAGATGGGGGGAGGGCAGGGGGCTGGGATGCCAGGCCGGATGTCACATAGAAGAAGTGTCACCCATGGTCACCAACCATCCGAAGCAAGCTCTCCGGCTGCAGAAAGAATGACGATCTAGACTTCATCAGAATGAACCCTGTCTGCTCTGTCCGCGGCAACATGTGCAGAGAAGGACGAGACCATTCAATCTTGGCTCTCAGCATCCACCCAGCTGCGGCATTCTTCCTTCTCTCTGGTCTGGGACGGCCTGCCCCTCAGCCTGATGTATGCAGAGCCTGGTGGACATTCCCCCCCCCGCCCCGGGTCTCTCCGGTGCCGGGATTCTGCCAGATGACCGTTGCAAGTTCCCAGGTCTCTTCCCCCCACAGGAGACAGCCCCGGGGTCTGGCTGAGCTGTCGGTCACTTGGGCCGCTCTGCGCCCGTGTCCCAGGTAGGAATGACGGCTGTCCCACGAGCTGCGGGTCAGGCCCGCCCCCGCGCTACGGCTGACCATCTCCAGGTGGACCAGCAGCTGCTGAGGTCATTGTACGAAGCCCAGTGAGTGCCCACAGCTGCGGTGTGACTCCCTGAGATGCCTCTGTGAGTGTCCCCCTCCGCCTGATTTCTGCCCCCAGGGGACAGCTCTGGGCCCATGGCGGGAAGCCCTCGCCCCAGGTCTGAGGTGGCTGCTCCGCACGTGTGTGCACAGCAGCCTGTGGGGACCAGGCACCTGACTGTGCCAGCCCTCAGGAGAGTCACCGTCTGAGCCCCTTGGGGCCCGCCAGGCGGGGGGCTTTGTGAACTGGGACCCATCTGCACCAGCCCCAATGCCTGAGCTGCTTTGACAGAGGACAAGGGAGCTCTGTCCCCATGCTGTGTCCAGGATGCCATACAGCTGGTCCTCAGGAGCTGAGGACTGGCCAGAAACAAGCCAGTTCCAGCACCTTGCACATCACGGGACATTGGGTTCTAGCACCCTTGGGAGACGGGACATCCCTGCAGCCTCAGACAGGGGGGTATCCGGGCCAACAGGGCACCGTATGTGTACAACAAACAGGAATCCACGTTTTTGATGGACAGCAGGAGCCGGCTCCCGGCCACCACTGTTTAGGAAGAGGACAGACAGAACTAGACTGGGGTGAATAGTGTCCCCCACCCCCACCCCAGACCCATGTCCACCTGCGACTTCAGATTGTGACCTACTGCATCAGGGGGGCCCTGCATGCACCCAGTGACAGGGACCTTAGAAGAGACACAGACACAGAGGAGAAGCCACGTGGGGACGGAGGCAGAGACGGGAGGGAGGCGGCCACCAGCCTGGGGGACTCCTGGAGCCCCAGGACCCCCGCATCTAAGAATTTTGGTCACCGAGACAGAAAGAGGATAAGTTTGTGTGTGTGGTCCAAGCTCCCCCAGTTTGTGGCCATCTGCCACAGCCTCCCCAGGATCCTGACATACATTCCAGGCACTCTGGACATTAAGCACTGGCCTCTGGGTAGGGTGACCATGGGCTCAGCTGGCTCCCTGGGGACCCTGCTTCCTGGGACCCAAAAGCTTGATGGGGGGGCGGGGCGGGGCGGCCACACCTGTGCCAGGTGAAGGCTCTTCTTGGACAGACCAGGTCAACACCGTCCGTGTCGTCCGTGGGGCCTGTGGGCGGCCACACCTGTGCCAGGTGAAGGCTCTTCTTGGACAGACCAGGTCAACACCGTCCGTGTCGTCCGTGGGTTCTGTGGGCGGCCCTCTGCACCAGACGGACGGCTGCTCTGAGGAGCGAGCGGTCCCGGCAAGAGGAAGACCCAGCAGTTTCCGGGGCTGCTCATAGCCTGTTGTTTATCATCTGTGGGCCTCACACACTCGCCTTCCTGGGACCCTGCATCCGACCCTAGCATCCAGCCCAGGTTCCCACCTCAGGCTTCTTTCTGCACCTGTGTGTCCTTTGGGGCTTCAGACGCACCTTGAAGGTGGACAGCCAGCCCTCAGCGGGACATAGGACGAGACCTCAGGTGTCCCCTCTATCCCCTCCACCCCACCCCACCCCCCGCCCCAGGCCACAGATGGGGGGGGCGGGGATGCGGGGACAAGCAAGACCCCGGATGACATTCCTGATTTCCTCCCAGCACGCCGGATGAGTGTGTGTCTGTGTGTGTCTCTCTCTCTCTCTGACACCTCATGTTACAACCTGCACGCTGCCTTCCGACCAGGCTGTGGCTCATAGCAGCTGCATCTGGGATGTCCCCTTGGGGACGATGCCCGAGGCCATCGGCCCTGAATGTCTGCACAGTCGCAAAGGACTTGAGCACCACACAAGAAGGGGCTTTTCTGTGGGAGCCCCAGACCCGCCTGAGAAAGGGCCCCCCGCCCACCGGCACACACACCGGTGAGGCCAAAATGGCTCAGACCCAAGTTCTCCACGGAGGTGTGACATCCAGGCTAAACCCTACACAGCCCAGCAACACCCACAGTCAGAAGCGTTGAGCCTGTGAGGACGCCGAGGCCGACACCCCCCGTCCTGGGTGGGTGGGTGGGACTCACACCTCGGAGGCAAAACACAGAAATAATAGCTGTGAAAAACCTCAGACCACCCACACACGGAAACAGCTCTGGGCCACGTGGGAGGGGCTCGCAGACTCCAGAGCCCGCCTGTCTGGGTCATCGGGGTCCCCGTGGTCCTGGCCGCCGCTCACACACACAGGGACGCAGCACACAGAAACTGTTACTCGGTTGGGCTGCCTCTGGGCCAGAGAGGCGAGCCAACACCCCGATTCATTCGTGCTGCGTGCAGGGCTTCCCAACGCCGCCGAGGTCACTCGGGGGGACCCACCGGGTCTTGGGCACGGCTGGGAGTTTCAGCCGACAAGCGGCCCGTTCTGGGGTGACCGTCACCCTCTTCGTCGAGGTCTGTCCTCTAACCGGAGACGACCCCCACCCCCACCCCCCGGGCGGTCTTGGTCTGCACGCAGCACGTTACTGACATTCTGTGCGCGTTTTCCCAGAAATGCACTCCATCAATCGGTCACCCGGCTCAGCATCCGGGGATGCTAGAAGGTGTATTTATGTCCGCGTGACAGCAATGGGGGTGGCCTGGTCCGGCTCTAGACAGAGGGATGCGGGGACAAGCAAGACCCTGGATGACATTCCTGATTTCCTCCCAGCACGCCAGGTGAGCGTGTGTGTGTGTGTGTGTGTCTCTCTCTCTGATACCTCATGTTACAACCTGCACGCTGCCTTCCGAACAGGCTGCCAGACCCTCTATAACAAGAACCCCCTGGTCCATGACGGAGCCGGGTCACTCCAGGTCACGTGGCGGGCATGAGTGCAGAGACACACACTCCAGGTGACATGGCGGGCATGAGTGCAGAGACACACACTCCAGGTGACATGGCGGGCATGAGTGCAGGGACACACACTCCAGGTGACATGGCGGGCATGAGTGCAGGGACACACACTCCAGGTGACATGGCGGGCATGAGTGCAGGGACACACACTCCAGGTGACATGGCGGGCATGAGTGCAGGGACACACACTCCAGGTGACATGGCGGGCATGAGTGCAGGGACACACGCTCCAGGTGACATGGCGGGCATGAGTGCAGAGACACACACTCCAGGTGACATGGCGGGCATGAGTGCAGGGACACACACTCCAGGTGACATGGCGGGCATGAGTGCAGGGACACACACTCCAGGTGACATGGCGGGCATGAGTGCAGGGACACACACTCCAGGTGACATGGCGGGCATGAGTGCAGGGACACACGCTCCAGGTGACATGGCGGGCATGAGTGCAGGGACACACACAGGGGTGGGACGACAGCTGACGTGAGGAAGGATTGTCAGGTGAGTGAGATGCTGGTGTCCCGGCTTTGTTAAAAAGTAAAGTCCCGATCGGCTAATACTGGATGGCAAATACTCAAGGCTGGAAAGAGATGATGTTGATTGAACGTCTGCTCTGAGCCCAAGAGCAAACACGTGCAAACACACGCAGAGGCATTCACCGTGCAGCGAAACACATACGCACGCACGCGTGCACGCCCACACACGTATGCATACGGCGTGCGTGTGTGTGCACAGGCACGTATAAATATTTGGGAGACCTGGAAGAAAAAAAAGACAGAATGCTGCTTACCGAAAAGCTGGGTTTCATTCCATTATTCTCCAGACCACTGCTTTTTTATGTTTTTTTTTTTTCTAATTTCCTTCACATCATCTAAATTGTGATAAAATACCTACAGCAGTTAGATTGCCATCTGAGCCATTTTTTTCAGGGAAAGGCTCAGGGAACACATTGTTGCGTGACTGTGACCACCAGCCTCTCCAGAACTTTCTCGTCCTTGCAAACTGACTCCCCCCGGCAAGCACTGTCTCCCCGCCTCGTGCCCCAGCCCCCAGCTCACACCCTCTGCTCTCTGTCTCTGTGACTGCCGACTCCTTCGGGGACCTCCCGTGGGTGGCATCGCACAGGATCCGGGTTTTTGCGACCTGCTTACGTCGGTCACCGAACATCATGTCCCCGAGGTCAGCTGCAAGACTGCCTTCACCTGCCATACGGCTCACCCATTTTGCATAGTTCAGGCTTGACTTCCTACATCTGAGGGCATGCCTTCCTCTGCCCCAGGGGACGTGAATTGACTTACAGGACACGTGGGACACGATGTCCATCTGTCTTCCTCCCTCTGTGCCCTTGCCTAGGTGACACCTGTCTGTCATCTCCCACAGACTCCAGTTTCCATAATCGCTGCTGTGATTTTTTTTTTTTTTTGTTTTTTACAGAGACAGAGAGTCAGAGAGAGGGACAGATAGCGACAGACAGACAGGAACGGAGAGAGATGAGAAGCATCAATCATCTTGGTTGTTCATTGACTGCTTTCTCATATGTGCCTTGACCGGGGCGGGGGGGGGGCTACAGCAGACTGAGTGACCCCTTGCTCAAGCCAGCGACCTTGGGTCCAAGCTGGTGAGCTTTTTGCTCAAACCAGATGAGCCTGCGCTCAAGCTGGCGACCTCGGGGGTCTCGAACCTGGGTCCTTCCGCATCCCAGTCCAACGCTCTATCTACCGCGCCACCGCCCGGTCAGGCATGCTGTGATTTTTTTTTTACGTGAAAACCTCTAGACGAGATCAAAATCGCCCTAACCTTAGCTGGAATTTGACCTCAGTTCTCCACAAAAAAGGACCTTAGCGAAGTATCCCAGACACGCACGCCACCTGCTGTCACATCGAGCCACGATTTTCTTCCACCAAACCAGAAAGAATTCTGATTCAGACCCGTGACTCCCGACTTTTTTTTTTCCCCACCTCCTCTAATCTTTCTTTGGATATCTCTGGGTTTCTGTAACACCCCTCAAAAATAAATGTTTTGTGCTACCGAGACCTCTACTGAGAGAATCAATTTGAGCGAGGGCTTGGAAGGGAATTTCTTACAGAGGATAACATGTGTAAGGGACTCAGAGTTAAGCCCCTCTCCCCAAGTGCTCAGCACTGATAGGAATTGCTAATTGGGGTGCATACCTTTCTAAGAGGCTCCTCAACCCTCTAGATCAGTGGTTCTCAACCTTTCTAACGCCGTGACCCCGCAATACAGTTCCTCATGTTGCGGTGACCCCCAAACCAAAAAAATAATTTTGGTGGCTACTTCATCAGTGTAATTTTGCTACAGTGATGATTCGGAATGTAAATACCTGAGATGCATGATGTATTTTCCGATGGCTTTAGGCGACCCCGCCGGGGTCGCAACCCACAGGTTGAGAACCACTGCTCTAGGGGTACGTATTGTGCCCATCTTTTCAGAGTAGCAAACAGGGACTCAGAGAAGTTAGAGAGACCAGAGAGGTCCCCAAGCTGGTGACTGTCGGAGAGCGGATCTGATCCTGACTGTCTGTCTCTGAGCCCCATCCCACACCCTCACAGAGCTCTCCCTAGCCCATCTGAATGGTGGTCACCCTCGGTGCCTTCTCAGCAGCCACACTGAGAAATAGGGAAGCTGGGACTTCCAATGAAAGCCCCGTGGACGTGAACTGGACCCCCTCACGGGACGTGGGGCATGCCGGCGAGACTGGAAGATGGTCTGAGGATGGACATGTGTTCTTGATTGGGACCAACGGGCCACATGATACAGGATGTCCCCATGACAGGAAGAATGTGACCTCTCTGTATTATTTGACAATCTCCCCGTCAGTCCAAAACGATTCCCAAATAAAAGATTGATTTTATTTTATTTCATTTTTTTTTATTTTTTGTATTTTTCTGAAGCTGGAAACGGGGAGAGACAGTCAGACAGACTCCCGCATGCGCCCGACCAGGATCCACCCGGCACGCCCACCAGGGGCGACGCTCTGCCCACCAGGGGGCGATGATCTGCCCCTCCGGGGCGTCGCTCTGCTGCGACCAGAGCCACTCTAGTGCCTGGGGCAGAGGCCAAGGAGCCATCCCCAGCGCCCAGGCCATCTTTGCTCCAATGGAGCCTTGGCTGCGGGAGGGGAAGAGAGAGACAGAGAGGAAGGAGAGGGGGAGGGGTGGAGAAGCAGATGGGTGCTTCTCCTCTGTGCCCTGGCCGGAAATGGAACCCGGGACCCCTGCACGCCAGGCCGACGCTCTACCGCTGAGCCAACCAGCCAGGGCCTCGATTTTATTTTTTAAAGAGGTGACTGGCTTGTGTGTAGAAATAGGAGTCTTTGGAGTTCACTGGGGGGGGGGGGGGGACTTGGGGCGGGAGGTGACCCCATCAATGGCTTCTCGAGTTTTTGAGAAAATGACTGGACTCTCAAAGGGGCTGGTCCTTCAAAAATGGTTTCCACGTTGGCCTTAGAAATGATCTCCATTTTTTTTTTTTGGTCTCAACGAAAATTGAGGCGACCACTGGCCATGCAGAAATGAGATGTGTCCTCACACTCTCTCGATGAGTGGACAGTTTGAGGCCATTTCTGGCGTCTAATTCAAAAGTACATACGAACACCTCCATCTTGACGTTTTCAAAGATTCGCTGGCCACACGTGGAAATACTCAAACACTTTACAAGGTGCCCTGGCTGATTTGCTCAGTGGATAGTGTGTCAACCTGGAGAATGGATGTCCCGGGTTCAATCCCATCAGGGCACACAGGAGCAGCAGCCATCTGCTTCTCTTCCCTTCCCTCTCCCCCTCCCCGCCCTTTCTCCCTCCTACAGCCAGTGGATCAATTGGTTTGAGTGTCAACCCCCAGGACACCAAGGATAGCTCAGTTGATTCAAGCATCAGACCCAGACAGGGTTGCCAAGTGGATCCCGGTTGGGGCGCATGCAGGAGTCTGTCTCTTAATGTTTCTTCCTCTCACTTAAAACAAAGAAACAGGCCCTGGCCGGTTGGCTCAGTGGTATAGCATTGGCCTGGCGTGCAGGAGTCCCGGGTTCGATTCCCAGCTAGGGCACACAGAAGCGCCCATCTGCTTCTCCACCCCTCCCCCTCTCCTTCCTCTCTGTCTCTCTCTTCCCCTCCCATAGCCAAGGCTCCATTGGAGCAAAGATGGCCCGGGTGCTGAGGATGGCTCCATGGCCTCTTCCTCAGGTGCTAGAATGGCTCTGGTTGCGGCAGAACGACGCCCCGGATGGGCAGAGCTTCGCCCCCTGGTGGGCATGCTGGGTGGATCCTGATCGGGCGCATGCGGGAGTCTGCCTGACTGCCTCCCTGTTTCCAGCTTTGGAAAAATACAAAAAAACAAACAAAAAACAAAAGCAAAAACAAACAAACAAACAAAACTTTACAATTCACCTTTAAGCATCCCTTGGCAACAATTTATGATTAAATATCAGTTATTAATATTTAACTGAATAGTTAATGATAGTTAGATAGTAATGATTAAAGACAATTATTGTTAATGAAATAAACATTTGATGATCATTTCTTCTTCTTCTAACGTTTTAAGAGGGAACATGAACGTCCCCTAATCGGGAATTGACTCCCCTAATACGTGAGCTGCTTTGGGGGCTGGCTGTGCCCAGGGAGGTCAAATGGGGACTCAAAGCCTGAGCTGGCTAGTAGGTGGTCACCCCTTGGGTGGGAGTCACCAAGACTGGACCAGTGTGGGGCCCTGGAGGTGAAGGGTAGACAGGGACGGGCTGGTGGAGAGAGGACAGGAATGTCTGTGTCCAGTCCTCTCTGTCACAGCCCTTTGTGGGGACAGCGTCAGCTATGGACTTACTAAGGGGGCTCCCTCTGTGATCTGCCCTGAGGTTGAACACCCAGCGACCAAGGGTGAGGGGCACTGGCTGCTTGGCCCCCACCCGCATGAGGGAGCCGGTGAGACCCGTCCCCGCCCTCGGGTCCTTGTGTCTGTCTCATGGCACAGTCTACGGACATCCAAACTGGGTCTGAACGACCATCTGACACCTTGTGGGGATCGCCCCGCACAGAAGGTTAAAGAAAAAAGAAAAAAGGAGATAGCAAAGCCGTCAGCACCTGTGACACGTATAGATGGTGTCCACACGGACAGAGGCGCACACACACGCACATGTAGGTCTACGGAGGTTCGTGTGGAAAACAGTACAATCATTAATCCCAGAATAAACTGTGTTTTGCATACTAACTGTAAACCGACTTTTGCCCCATCTTGTACATTAGTTGATGAATGGTTCTTACACATAGCTGCATTATTCTTTTTTTTTTTTTTGTATTTTTCTAAAGCTGGAAACGGGGAGAGACAGTCAGAGAGACTCCCGCATGCGCCAGACCGGGATCCACCCGGCATGCCCACCAGGGGGCGATGCTCTGCCCCTCCGGGGTGTCGCTCTGCCACGACCAGAGCCACTCTAGCACCTGGGGCAGAGGCCAAGGAGCCATCCCCAGCACCCGGGCCATCTTTGCTCCAATGGAGCCTTGGCTGCAGGAGGGGAAGAGAGAGACAGAGAGGAAGGAGGAAGGGGGGTCGAGAAGCAAATGGGCGCTTCTCCTATGTGCCCTGGCCGGGAATCGAACCTGGGTCCCCCGCACACCAGGCCAACGCTCTACCGCTGAGCCAACCGGGCAGGGACCATAGCTGCATGATTAACAAACTATCAACATGTGTATATTATTATTACCACTGGCAGCTCTGGTTGTCACACTGGGGTGTCACGCTGGGGTTCTCCCGACATCTGCTGTGTGGAGACCAGAGTGGCCGTTCAGCACCCAGACAGGGTACAGGACCCCCCCCCCACCTCAGACACTTGTCAGTCCCAGACGTCAGTGTCTGAGGCTGAAAAACCTGACTCAGTGTAACAGACGCTATCTATGGATCTATCGTGTATCTATATCATCCATCGTTCTATATACTATTATTTATCTATTGATTTGGCATGAGTATTTATCATTTCTCATCATTCTCTATCATTATCAGTCTATCATCTAGCTATATGTCATTTCTATCTCTATCCTCTATGTATGTATGTATGTATGTATCTATCTATCTATCATCTATCCATCCATGCATCCATCCATCCGTCTATCATCTATCTATCATCTATCTATCTATCTATCTACCATCTATTTATCCCTCTAAACGTGGTTCTCAGCTGAGACTGGGTCTGTCCCTAGGGACGACGTGGCAGGTCTGAAGGCACGGGTCCTTGTCGCAGCTCGGAAGGACGGTGCTGCCATCTAGTGGAAGACAACGAGGGCGACTGCACATCTGCAAAGCCCCCCGGCAGCCCCCACCGCTCCGGTGACCCCTCGGGCCCCAGAGGTCACCGGGGAGGAGGCGGAGAGACCGGCCTGACGTAAGAGGCTCCGCCCATCTGTCCACCGATCGTTCAACTATCTGTCTACCTATAGATACGCTTCCTCCCGTCCCCGCGCCCCCCGCGCCCCCGCGGGGACCCGCCCCCGAGGCACGAGGACCCTACATCTCCGCGTCCGCGGGGACCCTCCCCGGAGTCACAACGCCCCCCATCCCTGCACCCCCACCGCGCCCGTGGGGACCCGCCTCCGAGTCACAACGCCCCCCCCATACAAACGCCGCCCCCCCACCGCGCCCACGGGGACCTGCTCCAGAGTCACAACGCCCCCCACCACCACTGCACCCCCACCGCGCCCGTGGGGACCTTCCCCGGAGTCACAACGCCCCCGCCATACCTGCAACCCCACACACACCGCGCCCGCGGGGACCCGCCTACGAGTTGCAACGCCCCCTAACCTCTGAAGTCCCCACCGCGCCCGCGGGGACCCGCCCCCGAGGCACGAGGACCCTACATCTCCGCGTTTGCGGGGACCCTCCCCGGAGTCACAACGCCCCCAAATCCCTGCACCCCCACCGCGCCCGCGGATACCCGCCCCCCAGTCACCAGGACCCCCACCCCCGGCGCCACACTCAGGGCTCAGAGGGACATCGGATGTGGGGACGGGGATTCTACCCCCACCGGCGCGGGGCCGTTGCCCCCACTGCCCGTCCCGAGCGCCCGAGGGGCGGGACCGCGGCTGCTTAGTGACGGGCGGGGGGCGGAGCCTCATTGGGGAGAGCGCTCAGGCGCAGCGTCTAAGGGGCGGGGCCTGGTTCAGGATGAGGCGTGGCTACAGCGAGCGGGGCGGGGCCTGTTTTGAAGAGGGGCCCGGAATCCCGGAAGCGGAGCGCGGTTGGGGGCGGGGCCCCGGCGGGTGGGCGTGGCCTCCGGACGGCGGCGCGGGGCGCAGAGCGCAGCGCGCGGGACCAGCTCCGGCCGCGGGACCGACCCGGCGCGAGGACCATGTACCCGGTGATCCGCAAGCTGCAGCGCAAGCGCGTGGTGCTGGCCAGCGCCTCCCCGCGCCGCCAGGAGATCCTCAGCAACGCGGTGAGCGGCCCGCACGGGCCTGGTGTTGGCCGAGGGTCCTGGTGACCCAGGGGCCTCATGACCGGGCCGCGCAGTGACCTGGGGCCCGGTGACCCTGGCCTGGCCACTGACACTGGGTGGCACGTGGTGGGGGAGGGAGTCTCATAGCCGGGTGGCAGCTCCAGGGTCTTCAGGCTGAGACTCAGTGGCCTGGGGTCTTCTGAGTGAGGCTGGGGCGCGCCGGCCAGGTCCTAGAGACTGGGGTGCAGGTCTGCGGGCTGGGGGAGGCAGGGGTCCCCGTGACCTGGCTGGAGCCCCCCTCCCTTTCCCGTGCCCTGGTCGGGCCAGGCCTAGAGGCCTAGCTTAGCTGCATAAGTCAACCCAGGTCTGTGTGCGGGAGCTCCCTCTGTCTTGCAATGAGAGGGAGGGCCAGAGGCTGGTGGGTTCTCTCTCTATAGAGCTGCCCAGCGGGGTGGGGACTTGACCCTGCGTGGTCATGCCCGGATAAACCCACTCCACCCTATCAATCACCATGACCAGCCTTCTGCAGGGACTCCCTTGTCAGGTCATCATGTTAGTGGACCAAGTTAAAGTAGTAGTTAAATTTCCCCATTCCGCGCTTTCTTCTTTTTTTTTGCATTTCTTGTGAGCGGGTATATTTTTAGTCGCTTGACCTCCGTGCGGGTAGAGCACCTGCTTTGGGGACACTCCGGGAGCCCTTTGATCCTAGGATCTGTGTGCCTAGTATCTCAATCAACATTGCCTTCTGGACGCTGTGTGACTGGCGTCTGTACAGAGGTCTCCTCCCCCCCCCGCCCCGCCACCCCAGGTCCACAGCCCTGGCTCTCGCACTGGCCAATCTTGGCCAGTCCAGCGGGTAGGTAGCCTCAGGTTTAAAGTCCAGTCATTGGGAAGAGCAATTGTGCACAGAGAGGGCCACACATTTATGGCAAACCTTCCCCGTTCTGTTCTGCGTTGTTGCATGCTTTAACCCAGGGGT
Organism: Saccopteryx bilineata; assembly: GCF_036850765.1. Lineage (NCBI taxonomy): Eukaryota > Metazoa > Chordata > Mammalia > Chiroptera > Emballonuridae > Saccopteryx > Saccopteryx bilineata. The sequence continues at coordinate 299,879,437 of NC_089493.1, read as the reverse complement.
CCCCAAACTACGGCCTGGCCCGCGGGCCGCATGCGGCCCCCTGAGGCCATTTATCCGGCCCCCGCTGCACTTCCAGAAGGGGCACCTCTTTCATTGGTGGTCAGTGAGAGGAGCATAGTTCCCCTTGAAATACTGGTCAGTTTGTTGATTTAAATTTACTTGTTCTTTATTTTAAATATTGTATTTGTTCCTGTTTTGTTTTTTTACTTTAAAATAAGATATGTGCAGTGTGCATAGGGATTTGTTCATAGTTTTTTTTATAGTCTGGCCCTCCAACGGTCTGAGGGACAGTGAACTGGCCCCCTGTGTAAAAAGTTTGGGGACCCCTGCTTTAACCCGTCAACACCCTCCTCTTCTCTGGTTGTAGGGTCTGAGGTTCGAGGTGGTGCCTTCCAGGTTTAAAGAAAAGCTAGATAAAGCCTCGTTCCCCACCCCGTACGCGTATGCCGTGGAAACAGCCAAGCAGAAGGCGCTGGAGGTGGCCAGCAGGATGCACCAGGCAAGGGCTCGGTCTGATTCTGGTGCCTCGGGTCTGTGGCTGTGGGGGCGTGCTCACATCCTAAATAGACTTGTAACAAAGGCACTGGACAGTATGCAAGTAATGCAGCTCCATTATTGCTGAGTGCCGGCAATGTGGTAGACTGTTAACTCCTGTAACATTTGTATCGTAGAGCTTTTACTTTGCTACTTTGTAACATGCTATTATGATGATTAAAAACAGTCTCATATATGGTCAAGCATTAACATAGCTTGTCTATTACTTTGTCACTGTGTGATACACTATAGAAATGAACGCTATCATCATAGCCTGACCGGTGGTGGCACGGTAGACAGAGCCAGCGTTGACCCAGAATGCTGAGGTCTCAGCTTCGAGCACTGGCTCGCGCCAGCTTGGGTGCAGGGGTCACTGGCTTGAGAACGGGATTATTTGATATGATCCCAAGGTCGCCACCACTGGCTTGAGCCCAAGCGTGGCTGGCTAGGAGCCCAGGTTGGCTTGGGCTGGCTTGAGCAAGGGGTTACTGGCTCGGTTTGACCCCCCCCCCAGGGGCAAGGCAATCAATGTACAACTAAAATGTAGCAACTGAGTTGATGCTTTTCATCTCTCTCACCTTCATCTCTCTCTTTCTTCTGGTTTCTCTCTCTCTCTCTCCCTTCCTCTCTCTCTCTCAAATTAATTTTAAGAAATTTAAAAAAGAATTACTGTATCTTGTCCATTACTTTGTTACTATGTACTGTGCTATTGTAATGAATATAACAGTATCATTTACAATAAAGAATGTAAGTTGTCAGCCTGGCGTGCAGGAGTCCCAGGTTCGATTCCCGGCCAGGACACACAGGAGAAGCGCCTATCTGCTTCTCCACCCCGCCCCCTCTCCTTCCTCTCTGTCTCTCTCTTCCTCTACTGCAGCCAAGGCTCCATTGGAGCAAAGATGGCCCGGGCGCTGGGGATGGCTCTGTGGCCTCCATCTCAGGCGCTAGAATGGCTCTGGTTGCGGCAGAGCAACGCCCTGGATGGGCAGAGTATCGCCCCCTGGTGGGCGTGCCAGGTGGATCCCAGTCGGGCACATGCGGGAGTCTGTCTGACTGCCTCCCCGTTTCCAACTTCAGAAAAATACAAAAAAAAAAAAAAAAAAAAAAAAAAAAAAAGAATGTAAGTTGTCTAATACCATGCATGACTTTATAACATACTATTGTAATTAACAGTATCATCCGTATAATATACGTTATAAGTTTCTTTCTTACAATGGAATATACCACTGTCATCCTATAATAGTATCATTTATGATGTAGAATTAATGTCACTTGTCTATTATCATGAATTACTATACAATCTCCTATTCCAATTCATATTACACTGTCTTTCATAATATGGAATTAATGTAGCTTATCCCTATGGGTTATAATAATATTCTAGTGCAGTTAAGATACTAACTGCATTGTAGTTAATCCTATACATCAGTGGTTCTCAACCTTTCTAATGCCGTGACCCAGCAATACAGTTCCTCATGTTGCGGTGACCCCAAACCAAACAATAATTTTGGTGGCTACTTCATAACTGTAATTTTGCTACAGTTATGATTCGGAATGTAAATACCTGATATGCATGATGTATTTTCCGATGGCTTTAGGCGACCCCACCGGGGTCGCGACCCACAGGTTGAGAACCGCTGCTATACATACTGGTGTAAATACATGAATATTGAAGAATTGACTTTTGGCAGTGGAAGGTTAGTATTTAAGTGCAATCCAAGTTCAAGGTGGTACACAGAGTTTGGGGTTCATCTTCTCTGAAGTCAATCTAGCCCCCCACACCGGTGAGGATGTCTCCAATGCGTCAAAACACAAAAATGCATCATCGGTAAAGCTGAGTCTGGATTTCTTGCAGAAAGACCTCCGGGCCCCTGACATTGTCATAGGAGCGGACACTATTGTGGTGAGTCCGATTTCTGGCCTCCGGTTTGGTTCACGCATCCTGGGGACTGAGTGAGGTGAGGGCAGGCGGGTTCCTCTGTAGCAGGGGTCCCCAAACTACGGCCCACGGGCCGCGTGCGGCCCCCTGAGGCCATTTATCCGGCCCCCGCCGCACTTCCGGAAGGGGCACCTCTTTCATTGGTGGTCAGTGAGAGGAGCATAGTTCCCATTGAAATACTGGTCAGTTTGTTGATTTAAATTTACTTGTTCTTTATTTTAAATATTGCATTTGTTCCCATTTTGTTTTCTTACTTTAAAATAAGATATGTGCAGTGTGCATAGGGATTTGTTCATAGTTTTTTTTATACTCCAGCCCTCCAATGGTCTGAGGGACAGTGAACTGGCCCCCTGTGTAAAAAGTTTGTGGACCCCTGCTCTGTAGCCTCTTGGTGGGGGGGGCATCTGTCCCAGTCCTCCCTCCCAGCTTGCGGCCATGTCACCCCGGTGTCTGGCTGTGTCTTCATGGGGCTTCTCCCTCTCCGTAGGTCTCTGTGTAAATGTCCCTTTTCTTATATGGACTGCTGTAGGACCTCAACTGAAATTTTATTACATCGGCAGAGACCCTATTTCCAAACACTGCCCCATTCACACAGCTGGGGCCAGGACCTGGACATATATTTTTTCCGGAGATGCAGCTCTATCACAGATGGGGGGACTGGGGCCACTGAGAGTTGGGGGTCTCTGACGGTGGTCATATGGACCGGCCCTAACTGAAAATCTGCTGGTGACATGCTCTGTCCCAGCACCCACCCCCCCTGACTGTCCTGCTGACCTCAACGCCAAGGTGCCACCATGGACTCCTAGCCTCCAGAACCCCAGAGTGGGGCTGTATTTGGAGATAGGCCTTTAATAAGGGGATTAAGGTACAATGAGGTCACTAGGGAGGGTCCTGACTCCACAGGATGAGGGTCCTTATAAGAAGAGGAGGTGAGGACACAGACACACACACAGAGGGACGGCCGTGTGAGGACCCGGGGAGGAGACGCAGACACACACAGAGGGACGGCCGTGTGAGGACCCGGGGAGGAGACACAGACACACACAGAGGGACGGCCGTGTGAGGACCCGGGGAGGAGACACAGACACACACAGAGGGACGGCCGTGTGAGGACCCGGGGAGGAGACACAGACACACACAGAGGGACGGCCGTGTGAGGACCTAGGGAGGAGACACAGACACACACAGAGGGACGGCCGTGTGAGGACCTGGGGAGGAGACACAGACACACACAGAGGGACGGCTGTGTGAGGACCTAGGGAGGAGACACAGACACACACAGAGGGACGGCCGTGTGAGGACCCGGGGAGGAGACGCAGACACACACAGAGGGACGGCCGTGTGAGGACCCGGGGAGGAGACACAGACACACACAGAGGGACGGCCGTGTGAGGACCCGGGGAGGAGACACAGACACACACAGAGGGACGGCCGTGTGAGGACCCGGGGAGGAGACACAGACACACACAGAGGGACGGCCGTGTGAGGACCTAGGGAGGAGACACAGACACACACAGAGGGACGGCCGTGTGAGGACCCGGGGAGGAGACACAGACACACACACAGAGGGACGGCCGTGTGAGGACCCGGGGAGGAGACGGCTGTCTGCACGCCCAGGAGAGAGGCCTCAAGGGGACCCAGCCCTGCCCGCACCCAGGTCTCAGACTGCAGCCCCCAGAACCGGGAGACACAAACGTCTATTGTTTAAGGCACCCCAGCTGTGGTCATTGATTGCAGCTCAAGCTAACTGATAAATCCACTCTTAGGTGCATTTTCAAATCCTAAAAGAATTGAAAATGTGTTCAAACAGAATCTTATACACCGACGTTTCCAGCAGTGCTATTTCCAGTAGCTCAAAGGTGGGAAAAGCCCAGATGCCCCACTGAACAGCCCTGGCTGCTCTGTCAGACGGGGAGGAAGGGGTTCCATACGCCCCTCGTTCAGCAGAGGCAGCAGGAGGAACCTGGGTACAGCAACCCCCCCAGGAAGCTTCTGAGGGACGTGTGGGGGCCAGGGGTGCAGGTGGGCAGCCAGACATGGCCACGTAGCTAAGAGAGGAGTAGATAAACAGAGTGGGGTCCACCGTGCTACGACCCGGGTGGACCTTGAACACACGATGCTCAGTGTGAGAAGCCAGACACACGAGGTCACAGAGGGTGTGATTCCATTCATGTAAAGTGTGCAGAACAGGCTAATTCACTGACAAAGAGGGTGGTTAGTGGTTGTCAGGGGCTGGGAGTTGGGGAGAGAATGGGGCGCGACTGCTCTTGGGGGGTGACCAATCTACTTTGAGGGAGAGAAGAATGTTCTGGAACAAGAGCTGATCACAGTGCACCATGGTGATTATATTAAATGCCGCTGAAGCTGGGTTATTTGAAGATGCTGGATTCTATCTTCGGCGACTCTCACCTGGAATTTTATTTTATTTTATATTTTATTTTATTTTATTTTTTGTATTTTTCTGAAGCTGGAAACGGGGAGAGACAGTCAGACAGACTCCCGCATGCGCCCGACCGGGATCCACCTGGCACGCCCACCAGGGGGCAACGCTCTGCCCACCAGGGGGCGATGCTCTGCCCCTCCGGGGCGTCGCTCTGTTGCGACCAGAGCCACTCTAGCGCCTGGGGCAGAGGCCAAGGAGCCATCCCCAGCGCCCGGGCCATCTTTTGCTCCAATGGAGCCTCGGCTGCGGGAGGGGAAGAGAGAGACAGAGAGGAAGGAGAGGGTGAGGGGTAGAGAAGCAGATGGGTGCTTCTCCTGTGTGCCCTGGCCGGGAATCGAACCCGGGTCCCCCGCACGCCAGGCCGACGCTCTACCGCTGAGCCAACCGGCCAGGGCCTGAAGCGGTTATTTTAAGATGCTGAATTCTATCTTCGGCGACTCTCACCTGGAATTTTAAAAGAGGGGTGTGCAAAGTAGACAGAGCAGGGTGTACCAGCCTGGCTTTAGCAGGGGGCATGCCCCGCCCTCCTCTCTCCTTGCCCTTGCAGACCATCGGGGGTCTGATCCTGGAGAAACCCCTGGACAAGCAGGATGCGTACACCATGCTCTCCAGGTGGGTGCCGCACGGACCGCCTTCCCGGGAACCCACTCCGCCTCAGATCGAGCCAGGGATGCGGAGAGAGGTCACGGGTCCCCGTAGGGTCTGCTGTGTGGCCTCACTGGTCACCCCCTCTGCGTAGGATCAGAGGGTGGAGCCGGCACCCTTGACCTGAAGCGCTGTGAGTTTCACCCAAATGGACCTGATCATACGGTGGCACAGTGGATAGATTGTCAACCTGGGATGCTGAGGACCCAGGTCTGACACCTGAGGTCACCAGCTTGAGAGGGGGGCTCATCTGGCTTGAGTGTGGGGTTGCCACCTTGAGCATGGGGTTGCAGACATAACCCCATGGTCACTGGCTTGAGCAAGGGGTCACTTGCTCTGCTGCAGCCCCCACCCCTCTCGTCAAGGCACACATGAGAAAGCAATCAATTCACAACTAAGATGCCGCAACTATGAGTTGATGCTTCTCATCTCTCTCCCTTCCTGTCTGTCTGTCCCTATCTGTTCCTCTTCCTCAACGTGGCTCGAGCTGGGGCCCACGTGTCCACGACCTTCATCTCTGGTCCCTCCTCATCCTTCTGAGATGGTGTCCACCATGTGGCTGCCTCCCTCTGACTGGCTCTGCCCATAGCAGCCTGGACCCTGTGAGCTTGTGCTCAGGTGACAGGGAGCAGGCCCTGGGTCACCCTGCTGAGTAATGGAGGCTGGTGTTTCCCTCTGGTCCCAGATAGCAAAGAGACCCAGCTGGGTCCTCCCTGCGTGGTCAGCTGCTCTGGTTAGAGCTGTGTGCTCCTCAGTGACCTGGACGTTAAGTCCTGTAAGCCAGTGGTCCCCAATCCCCCCGGGCCATTTGGTACCGGTCCGCAGACAAAGAATAAATAACTTACATTATTTCCGTTTTATTGATATTTAAGTCTGAACGATGTTTTATTTTATTTTTTTAATTTTTTTTTAAATTTTATTTATTCATTTTAGAGAAGAGAGAAAAAGGGAGAGAGAGACAGAGAGAGAAGGTAGGGAGGAGCTGGAAGCATCAACTCCCATATGTGCCTTGACCAGGCAAGCCCAGGGTTTTGAACCGGCGACCTCAGCATTTCCAGGTCGACGCTTTATCCACTGCACCACCACAGGTCAGGCTGTTTTATTTTTTTTTAAAAATGACCAGATTCCCTCTGTTCCATCCGTCTAAGACTCACTCTTGAAGCTTGTCTCGGTCACGTGATCCATTTACCCGTCCCACCCTAAAGGCCGGTCCGTGAAAATATTTTCTGACATGAAACTGGTTTGTGGCCCCCCCAAAAAGGTTGGGGACCACTGTGCTGTAAGTGACTGCTCACAGCTGTGCCTTCTCCTCAGAGACCGATGGTTCCCCATATCTGCATCCACCTGCCTCTTGTCTCTCTCTCTTAGAAGGTTTCCTTGGGGACCTGGTGGCCCCGAAGACAGTGAGCCCTAGCATGGGGAGTCTGTCTCTTTGTTACTGGGGGTGGGGTGGGGGGGACGTGTGTCTCTCTCGGCGACCTCCTGAGACAACGTCAGGTGCACGGTCTGTCTTACAGGTTGAACGGGAAGGAGCACAGCGTGTTCACGGGCGTCACCATCATCCGGTGCTGCAGCACAGGTACCATGGCCGTCCCCCCCTTCCCCCTTAGTGTCAGGGCAGGACCCCGGGGGACCCCCCGGTTGACCAGGGCCCAAGGGGGCAAGCTCGGGCTTCGCTCCCACAGCAGCGCCCCCCTCCCCCCCCCCGCCGATCCCACCCGGGGAGGTCAGCGTGACGTGGACGGCGGCAGTTGACCTCCGAGCGCCCCGGCGTGGCGTGTGTCCACGTGGCAGACACCGCAGGAGGCAGCGCCTTCCCCGCTGGCTGATTTCTGCATCTTTTCTCTCCTTTTCTTCCCCTTTCTCCCCTTGTCTAGCATCGAACCACCTGCTCCCTGTCAGTGATCCGTATCTGAATTGTACGCCCCCGTTCAGACACGTGTCCTCACTCACTCACTGTCCCTGCAGACGGCCGGCTGAGCATGGAGGTCACAGACTTCTACGAGGAGACCCTGGTGAAGTTCTCGCCGCTCTCCGAGGAGCTGCTGTGGGAATACATCGACAGCGGGGAGCCCATGTGAGTCTCTCTCGGGGAAGCGCCGCCCCAGGTCCTGCCACTGTGTCACTCACTGTCCCCCCCCCCCCACGGCTCGTGCTCTGGGCTGCTGTCTGTGTCGTGAAATGCCAGCGACCTCCGAGACACAGCGCTCTTCCTGAGTGACATTCCTTCCAGAGGCTCCCGGGACAGGGTCCCTCCTGCCTCTCCCTTCAGCTCCGGGGATGAGAAGCAGGCTGGCTTGCTATCTGTCTGTGTCATAGGACGCCAGCCTCAGGGAGGGGCCCGGAAGGGTCATTTCCTTGTCGTGGACCTCGGGTGGGGGAGGGGTGGCTAAGATGGAAAAGGGCCCAGCATGGATCAGCCCTGGCTGCTCTGTCAGACGGGGAGCAAGGAAGGGGCTCCCTACGCCCCTCGTTCCTCATAGAAGGGTCTCAGCAGAGGAGGCAGCAGGAGGAACCTGGGTACAGTACCCCCCCCTCAGGAAGCATCTGAGGGACGTGTGAGTAGGGGCCAGGGGAGCAGGTGGGCAGCCATGGTCCTTCCTGTGACCCTCAGAGAGGGCCATGCACCCTGTGTGGTGTCAGAGGGCAGAGTTCCCGTGTGGCGGCCACCTTTGCCTTGTGATGGCCCGAGGTCAGGGCTGAGGGGTGACAGCAGGTGGGCTTGAAGCTGGAATGGGCGCCAGGCATCCCTCCTGCCCTGGTTTGGAGGGTTGGCGACCTCGTGCTGGACTGCACTCACGCACTTGTCCTGGACGATGACGTCCCTGCTCGTTCACCTTCTCTCCTTCCCCCCCTTTTTTTTTTTTTTTTGCATTTTTCTGAAGCTGGAAAAGGGGAGAGGCAGTCAGACAGACTCCCGCATGCGCCCGACCGGGATCCACCCGGCACGCCCACCAGGGGCGACGCTCTGCCCACCAGGGGGCGATGCTCTGCCCCGACCAGAGCCACTCTAGCACCTGAGGCAGAGGCCAAGGAGCCATCCCCAGCGCCCGGGCCATCTTTGCTCCAATGGAGCCTCGGCTGCAGGAGGGGAAGAGAGAGACAGAGAGGAAGGAGAGGGGGAGGGGTGGAGAAGCAGATGGGCGCTTCTCCTATGTGCCCTGGCCGGGAATCGAACCCAGGTCCCCTGCACTCCCCCCGTTTTTTCGTCTGACCCCTCCCCGTCTGGACCCCGCCCAGGGACAAGGCTGGCGGCTACGGAATCCAGGCCCTGGGCGGCATGCTGGTGGAGTATGTCCGCGGGGACTTCCTCAACGTGGTGGGCTTCCCGCTGAACCACTTCTGCAAGACGCTGGCCCAACTGTACTGCCCGCCGCGGGTCAGGCAGGACTCCGTCCCTGATGTGGACACCTTCGAACATCTCAGCGCCCTGGAGGGCGGCGGCTCAAACCTGGCACAGGGCGGGGCACAGGCGGGGGACGCAGATCAGAACAGGACGCTGGAGGACCCGCCCCTGGCTGACCTTCTGCGGCTGATCGACGGCTTCCAGTCCTCCAAGGTACCCTCTGGGACAGTCCTGGGGCGGCCTTGTCAAATGACCACTCACCACCAAGGCGGGTGGGCGGGGAGACTTAAGACTTCAACAGCCATCCTCTCTACATTCTGGGGACCAGACCTCCGAGGTGCAGCTCTTCTCAGTGACATTCCTTCCAGAGGCTCCCGGGAGGGTCCCTCCTGCCTCTCCCAGCTCCTGGGGCTCCAGGCGTCTCCAGGGGGCTGGTGGCCACCTCCCTTCCGTCTCTGCCTCCGTCCCCACGTGGCTTCTCCTCTGTGTCTGTGTCTCCTCCTCCGTCTCTTCTAAGGTCCCTGTCACTGGGAGCATGCAGGGCCCCCCTGACCCAGGGGTGACTCCTCTCAGACCCCTCCCTTCATCCCGTCTGCACAGACCCTGTTTCCACAGAAGCACTGACTCCCCGATATGGGTTTGTACCTGCGCAGAACGTTCGTGGGCCACACGGTTCAGCCGCTGGGAGTCCTGTTGTAGATTATCCACCGTCACTATGTGGATTGAGACCGTAGAAAGGGGTTTTTGGAACCAGCAGAGGGTGGAGTGGTTGTGAGCCCGGATAACCTAGGACACATGGCTGGAGGCTCCCTCCTTTTTATCATCTACCTGTCACTGATCACCACCTAATGTTTGCCTAACCAGCCATCTGTCTGCCATGTCTATCAGTCAGTCCATCTGCCTGCTATGTCTGTCTGTTCTTCCTTCCTTTCCTTCCTCCCTTGCTCCTCCCATCCATCCATCCATCCATCCATCCATCATCCATCATCTATTCATCACCCATCCAACCATCCGTTTATCCATCTATCCATCCATCCACCTACCCATTCATCCATCATCCATTCATCCATCTATCATCGATCTATCCATCTATCCAACCAACCATCTATGCAACCATCCATTTATTCATCCATCCATCCATCCACTCATCCATCATCTATCTACCCATCCATCATCCATCCATCCATCTACCCATTCATCACCCATCCATCTATTCATCCATCATCCATTCATCCTTCTATTCATCCATCCATCATCAATCCACCCATTCATCCATTCATTATCCATCCATCCATCAATCCATCCAACCAACCATCCATCCACCATCCATCCATCCACCCATCCATAATCTATCCATCCATCCATCTACCCATTCATCCATCATCCATCCATGTTCCCTTCCATCTAACCATCCATCACCCATCCATCTATTTATACATCATCCATTCATCCTTCTATTCATCCATCCATCATCCATCCACCCATTCATCCATTCATTATCCATCTATCCATCCATCTATCCATCCATCTAACCAACCAACCTTCTATCCATCCATTCATCATCCATCATCTATTCATCATCCATCCAACCATCCATTTATCCATCTATCCATCCATCCACCTACCCATTCATCCATCATCCATTCATCCATCTATCATCAATCTATTCATCTACCCAAGCAACCATCTATCCAACCATCCATTTATTCACCCATCCATCCACTCATCCATCATCCATCCATCTATTCATCCATTATCCACCCATCCATCTACCCATCCATCATCCATCCATCTATTCATCCATCATCCATTCATCCTTCTATTCATCCATCCATCATCAATCCACCCATTCATCCATTCATTATCCATCCATCCATCCAACCAATCAACTGTCCATTCACCATCCATCCATCCATCCATCCACCCACCCATCATCATCCATCCATCCATCCATCCATCCATCCATCCATGTTCCCTTCCATCTAACCATCACCCATCCATATATTCATCCATCATCCATTCATCCTTCTATTCATCCATCCATTATCAATCCACCCATTCATCCATCCATTATCCATCCATCCATCCATCCATCAATCCATCCAACCAATCAACTATCCATCATCCATCCATCCATCCATCCATCCATCCAATCAGCTGTGTTGTGAGCAGTCTAGGGAATAACTGCCCCCAGGAATGGACCTCTGTGTCCAAATACGGTCACATTCTGAGGTCCTGGGTTTAGGGCTTCAACTTGTGGATCGGGGTGTGGGCGTCGCAATTCAGCTTATAACCGTACCACGTTGCTTTTTTCTCCCCAATGGGACAGTTTCTCTGCTTGATGTTCAGCGATTTGCTTTTACCTTGTGAAAACCTTGTACCAGAGGGATCCTAGATATACTGTCTGTTCTCTGGAGAAGAAAGTTCTATTGATGACTTCCACGATCTTGTCAGTTTTGACTTCCGTCTTTGGAGTGTGTGGGAAGGAAAGGTGCTGGGTAAGTTGCGTGCCGTGTCTGTTTGTAACTTTGTGTCCTGCACAGGCTCTGTTTGTGGCTTGCGAGATGAAGGTGTTCGACCTGTTGAAAGCCGAGGCCCCCCTGAGCGCCGTGGAGGTGGCCAGGAAGACGGAGGCCTCTGAGCGCGGGACCGAGTGGCTGCTGGACGTCTGTGCAGCCCTGGGGCTCCTGCGGAAGGCAGAGGGAGGTATGGGGACATCGCGGTGTTTGCCTGGCAGTGTCAGCGGGCAGCAGCAAGTCACCAAGAGAAGGTGGCCTCTGAGCTCGGGCAGGGAGTACCTGACCGCTGTGCCTCTGCCCACAGAAACATGGGTGTTCCCCAGAGAGTGAGATGGAGAGGTACATGGAAGAAAGGAACAGAGCGTGTGTGTGTGTGTGTGTGTGTGTGTGTGTGTGTGTGTGTGTGTTAGGACAGTGACTGCTTATGGACTCTGGTTTCAGTCGGGGTTCTGCAGAGATACAGAATTAATAGGGTGTGTTTGTGTGCACAATGTAGACATTTGTATATTTAGATAGACTGAGTAGATGGAGAGGTGCATAGATAATTGATAGACAGATAGATAGATGATAGATAGATAGATGATAGACAGTCAGATACATGCATGATGGAAAGTGTGGATAGGTGGATAGATTGATAGGTGGATGGATGGATGGTAGGTAAGAGGTGGGTAGGTAGATAGATAGTAAGTGACAGATGGGATAAATGGATGATGGATGGGTGGATGGATGGATGGTGAATGGGTGGATGATGGATGGATGGATGATGGATGGGTGGATGGGTAGATGGATGGTGAATGGGTGGATGATGGATGGATGGATGGGTGGATGAATAGATGATGGATAGATGGATGATGGATGGGTGGAGAGATGGATAGATGATGGATGGATACGTGGATGGATGGATAGTGAATGTGTGGATGATGGATGGATGGATGGATAATAGATGGATGGATGATGGATGGGTAGATAGATGGGTAGATGGATAGATAAATAGATGATGAGTGGATGGATGATGGATGGGTGGATGGATGGATGATGGATGGGTGGATGGGTGGTTGATGGATTGATGGATGGATGAATGTTGAATGGGTGGATGATGGATGAATGGATGGGTGGATGAATAGATGATGGATAGATGGATGATGGATGGGTAGATAGATGGGTAGATGGATAGATAAATAGATGATGAATGGATGGATGATGGATGGGTGGATGGATGGATAGATGGATGGATGGGTGGATGGATGGTGGATGGATGGATGGGTGGATGGGTGGATAGTTGATGGATGGATGGATGATGGATGAGTGGATAGGTAGGTGGATGGATGGATGGATAGATGAGTGGATAGGTAGGTGGATGGATGGACGATGGATGGATAGATGATGGATGGATATGTGGATGGATGGTGAATGGGTGGATGATGGATGGATGGATGGATGGATGGATGATGGATGGGTGGATGGGTGGTTGATGGATTGATGGATGGATGAATGGTGAATGGGTGGATGATGGATGAATGGATGGGTGGATGGATGATGGATGGGTGGATGGGTGGTTGATGGATTGATGGATGGATGAATGGTGAATGGGTGGATGATGGATGAATGGATGGGTGGATGAATAGATGATGGATGGATGGATGATGGATGGGTAGATAGATGGGTAGATGGATAGATAAATAGATGATGAATGGATGGATGATGGATGGGTGGATGGATGGGTGGATGGATGAATGGGTGGATGGATGGTGGATGGGTGGATGGGTGGATAGTTGATGGACTGATGGATGGATGGATGGATGATGGATGAGTGGATAGGTAGGTGGATGGATGGATGATGGATAAATGGATGGATGGATGGATGATGGATGGATAGATAGATGGATGGATGAAAATATGTGTTTGCTGAATAGAACGAGATTCTTAAGCATGGTCTCCGAGCAGAGGGCCCTGCGGATGGTCCCCTGTCGGCAAGTCAGCTTGGGCGTTGCCGTGAGGGCATCATGTGCCTCTTCAGGCTACAGCAACACGGAGCTGGCCGACCGGTACCTGCTGTCGAAAGGCGAGGACTCACTCCACGGCTTGATCATGCACCACCATCGCCACACCTGGCATCTCTACACCCACCTGGAGGCGCCCCTCCGGGATGGATCCATGCAGAGCCACTGGCCTGCGGGGCACGCAGGGGAAGACCTGTGTCAGGTAGTGTGGGAGGACCTTCTCTTCCACGCCCCTGGGTCTGGGGAAAGGACCACTGCGGAGGGGGACCCATCTCTGTCCTGGGGCACACGCCCTTCCTCCTCGTGGCCCAGAGTGGCTGCCAGGGCACCAGCCATTGCATCTCCATTTCCACACAGGGAAGGAGAAGGGAAGGTTAGGGTCCCCCCCCTGAGACTCGGGAAGACACCGAGCATCTGTCCTCTTGACACCAGGAATCCTCACAGCAGCAGCGATGGCCAGGGTGGGAGGGACAGTGACGGGTGGCACGCGTTCTGGCTGCTCACGGCCCCTGAACATTTCAGAGGGGTACGGGGCCTGAAGAGAGAATTCTTCTCGGAAAGGGGTCCAGCAGGTTACACAGAATTAATGCCATTTTTTGTACCAGTAGTTCCTACAAGGTCTCTCTCTCCCGGTCCCCTCCTTCCAGAGAGACTCTTCTGGGGTTGACATTGCAAGATGCTGTTTGTCCTAGGAGGGCCTTTTCAAGCGTGGGCCTGTGGTTCAGGGCAGTACGGATGGTGGCTTAGGGTGGCGGGTCACAGCCGTTCCCCTGCGGGGGCTGCTGAGGGCAGACCACTGACGAGGTGGTCAGTTCCAATTTGTGCAGGACGCAGAAATGAGTTTGATGGAGCGTGAGTCTTCGTTCACCTGTGGCGGGGAGAGAGAGGCAGAGACAGAGAGAGGCAGAGAGGCAGAGGGACAAGACAGAGACTAGACAGAGAGAGAGAGAGAGACATCAGAGAGGCAGAGACAAAAAGAGACATCGTAGACAGTGAGAGGCATAGAATCAGAGAGACAAGTGCCTGGGATTGTGTATGAGAGGCGGCCACCACACTGGGGGTCAGGGGGGGACCGAGGAGTGGTGAGCTCTGGTGCGTGCCAGAGAGGAAAGACCAGCTGGACTGTCCAGCTGGAAGAATGCTCAGACCACGCTGTAGGGGGGGACTGGCCGGTCAGTGCCCTGTGGACCAGCGAGGCTGGAGGCAGTGGCTCCGGCCAGGAAAGGGACAGCTGAGGCCATGGTGAGATGGCAGGAGCCAGGCTGGGCTGCCGTGTCCTGCTGAGAGAGAGAGAGAGAGAGAGAGAGAGCAACAGAGACGGGTGGGGGTGAGGGAGACGGAGGAGAGAGAGACTGAGAAGGAGGCTCACACCCTGCTCTGCTCTAGGACTCATTGTCCCGGAACCAGGACAGTCAGCTGCAGTTCATGCGGGCCGTGCACAGCCTCAGCAAGGTGACCGCTCGCAGGGTGGCCACGGCCTTCGACCTGTCTCGGTTCTCGTCCGCCTGCGACCTGGGAGGTGCGTACACACCCCCTCCACCCCCCCCCCGCCCCGCCAGGAACCAGGAGTGCCGTTGGCTCCGTGTATCTGTTGTGTCGGCTCAGTGGTAGAGCGTCTGCTTGGCGTGCAGGAGTCCTGGGTTCGATTCCCGGCCAGGGCACACAGGAGAGGCACCCATCTGCTTCTCCACCCCTCCCCCTCTCCTTCCTCTCTGTCTCTCTCTTCCCCTCCTGCAGCCAAGGCTCCATTGGAGCAGAGTTGGCCTGGGCGCTGGGGATGGCTCCTTGGCCTCTGCCCCAGGCGCTGGAGTGGCTCTGGTCGCGACAGAGCGACGCCCCGGAGGGGCAGAGCGTCGCCCCCTGGTGGGCGTGCCTGGTGGATCCCAGTCGGGCGCATGCAGGAGTCTGACTGCCTCCCCGTTTTCAGCTTCAGAAAAATACAAAAAGAAAAAAAAACCCAAAAAAACCCCACAAGTGCCTTACTTGCTCATCACACTTGAAAAACAGTTCTCTCTCTTTATAAACTCCCCAAAACCATTATTCATTTTAGAGAGGAGAGGGAGAGACAGAGAGAGAGAGAGAGAGAGAGAGAGAGAGAGAGAGATTTGGCCAGAGTGGGGACAGTAGGGCCTCGGACAGAAACTCTGACCTGCTAGGAGGTCATGGGGACAACCCAGGGCCCACGTAGAGGGTGATGGGGTTCTTTCTGGTGGCTGCTGAGTCAGGGAGGGAAACCTGGAGATCTCTGTCCCCGTCTCCTCAGGTCTGGTGACGCCGTGCTCCGCTCCACGCCATGCTGCTGCGGGTCCTTACACGAGACGAGGGAGGGAGGAGGAACGGGCGCCTGCTCGGGGGGTTGTAACGGAATCAGGGTCCATGAGGACTCCTGAGGTGCCAGCTGGCCTTTCCCCATGCTCTCCACACGCCCTGCCTCGTGGCCCAGAGTGGCTGCCAGGGCACACTGGCTGTTGCATCTCCATTTCCACACAGGGAGGGAGAAGGGAAGGTTAGGGGGTCCCCCTGTAGCTTTACCCTCGGGATTCCCCCATTAGACTCTGTTCGCCTGATTACTTACCATCTTGCATGGTCTTGACTTTGGGAGGCTTCAAACCCCACGGGAAACACCAGCCGTGTCCACGACCAGCTGGCTTTATCTCATAGCATGTTCTAGATCAGGGGTCGGGAACCTATGGCTTGCGAGCCAGATGCGGCTTTTTTTTTTCCCCCTTAGTTTTTTATTTTTTATTTTATTTATTCATTTTAGAGAGGAGAGGGAGAGACAGAGAGAGAGAGAGAGAGAGAGGAGAGACAGAGAGAGAAGGCGGGGAGGAGCTGGAAGCATCAACTCTCAACTCCCATCTGTGCCTTGACCAGGCAAGCCCAGGGTTTCGAACCGGCGACCTCAGCATTTCCAAGTCGACGTTTTATCCACTGCGCCACCACAGGTCAGACCAGATGTGGCTCTTTGGATGGCTGCCTCTGGCTCGCAGACAAATCTTTAATAAAAAAAAATAATAACGTTAAAAAGATAAAACATTCTCACGTATTACAATCCATTCATTTCCTACCGCTCATGTTCATGTTTGCGGGTGGCTGGAGCCAATCACAGCTGTCCTCCGGGACAACACCAGATTTTTATTGGATAATGTATAACGTACACGGGTCGTTGTATGGCTCTCATGGAATGACATTTTAAAATCTGTGGCATTCATGGCTCTCTCAGCCAGAAAGCTTCCCGACCCCTGCTCTAGATCATTGTCTGGCCTGGCTGAGGTCCACCTTCGGCCGCACACCCAGGGCTTCCTAAGCACCAGGAAGGGGAGGCTGGAAGGTGTGTGCTTGCCTCCCACAGGCTGCACGGGTGCCCTGGCCCACGTGCTGGCCCGGGAGTACCCAGGTCTGACGGTGACCGTGATGGACCTCCCGGAGATCATCAAGGACGTCATGGGGTTTCAACCCGATGGACCGCAGACAGACCGGGTCAGCTTTGTGCCAGGTGAGGGCTAGCTGTGGGCTTGACTTCAGGTCAGCACTTGGCTGAACCTCTGAACAGAGCGTGTGTGTGTGTGTGTGTGTGTGTGTGTCTGCACCTGTGTGGTGTGCTCACCTCTGTGCGCACAGCTGTCCATGTGGGATTGGCTCCAAGACGCTCCTCCAATACCAAATCCCTCCACGCTCCTGTCCCTTATGTAAAATGACCCTCGTGTTTGCATGCAACCTGTACACGCCCTTCCATTATAGATTACATCTGTGAGATTACCTACAACAGCTGATACAGTGTCAGTGCTCTGCGAGGTTGTTACACTGTGTCCTGTCAGGAATAACAAGAAAAACAACTCTCTCCCTTCAGTGTGGACACAGCCACCCCAGCCTCTCTCTCTCTCTGCATAGTAACAATGTAACTTTTGCTAACTATGTGGCAACAATGTAATTCCTCCAAAAAGATTCTCTGAGTATCAACTTTCTACCTCGGAGGTCCGGAGGCTCCAGGGGGGGGGGGGGTCCCTCCTGCCTCTCCCAGCTCCTGGGGCTCCAGGCGTCCCCGGGCTGGTGGCCACCTCCCTCCCGTCTCTGCCTCCATCCCCACGTGGCTTCTCCTCTGTGTCTGTGTCTCCTTCTCCTCTGTCTCTTTGAAGGTCCCTGTCTCTGGGTGCAGGGCCAGGCCCATCCTGGATGTCTGATCTCAAATTCTTCACTCATCGCCTCTGCAAAGACTGACTTCCCAACAGGGTTTGCCTTCTCGGGTTTTGGAGTTAAGACCTGCCCGTGTCCTTTGGAGGGGACGCCCCTCGTACCGGCCACCTCCCTTTGCATTTCCAGTTCAGAGGGCGGTGCCTCCCATGTCACGTCATCCGGGGGGAGGACCGGCTCTCGTGTGTGTGTGTGTGTGTGTGTGTGTGTCGCTGACAGAACGATCCCCGTTCTGTCTTTACACCAGGGGACTTTTTCAAAGACCGCCTCCCGGAAGCCGACCTCTACATCCTCTCCAGAATTCTCCAAGACTGGCAGGAACACAAGGTGCACGAGCTGCTGAGTCGGATCTCTGCCCGATGCAAACCAGGTGAGTTTCTTGTCTATTTTATTTTATTTTTCTAAAAAAGTGCAATTTAAGTTTACATCTTTTTTTTTTTTTTTTTTTTTGTATTTTTTCTGAAGCTAGAAACAGGGAGAGACAGTCAGACAGACTCCCGCATGCGCCCGACCGGGATCCACCCGGCACGTCCACCAGGGGGCGACGCTCTGCCCACCAGGGGGCGATGCTCTGCCCCTCCGGGGCATCGCTCTGCTGCAACCAGAGCCACTCTAGCGCCTGGGGCAGAGGCCAAGGAGCCATCCCCAGCACCCGGGCCATCTTTGCTCCAATGGAGCCTCGGCTGCGGGAGGGGAAGAGAGAGACAGAGAGGAAGGAGAGGGTGAGGGGTGGAGAAGCAGATGGGCGCTTCTCCTGTGTGCCCTGGCCGGGAATCGAACCCGGGACCTCTGCACGCCAGGCCGACGCTCTACCACTGAGCCAACCGGCCAGGGCCAAGTTTCCATCTTAAAAAGTAAGTAAACTTGACGAACATCACACTGCCGCCCTCTGCCCTCTGGCGCTCAGTGTCCGATGTCCCCGAGGACACACTTGATTTGAGGATGATGAGGACAAGTTTTTAAACATTTGGACAAGTTCACGCTGACCCGGGGTCCCCCCTGAGTGTCCCTGTGTTGCACCCTCAGGAAGTGGCAGGTGTCTGGGGTCTCCCATCCCACATCTCCTGCCAGACGTCCCTCACCCGGGTCTCTCTCAAGCCCTGCCGTGTCTGGTGTCCCCCCCCCCCCCGGAATCCCTTCCCTCCGTTCCTGGGCGGGACCCCAGCGGCTGCTCTTCTGCGCACAGGTGGCGGAGTCCTGGTGGTGGGCCCGGCGCCCGACCGGGGGAGGTGTGCCGCTCTCCCGGGCTTGCTGACGTCCCCGGGCACGCCTCTGCAGGACGGGGGCCGGGAGCGCAGCCCGGACGAGTACCGGAGCCTGCTGCAGGCGCACGGCTTCACGGAGGTGAGGGCTGTGCCCGCCGGGAGCGTCTTGCACGTGATCCTGGCCACCAGAGCCGCCAGCATGCCAGGCACGGAGACCACCTCCCCGGAGGCCACAGGCTAGCCTGCCGTGCCGAGCGTGGAGTGCCGGTTGGAATGTTTACCGGATGGGGTCGGCATCACCACCCAGATGGAAGTGGTGAGCACCGGCTGTCCGAGCTTGTCTGTGGGGCCGAGACCAGCAGCTGCATGGCCGAGGGACTGCGTCCACCCTGGACTCTCTCCGTGGACAGTGCTGAGCCTCAGGTGCGCCCGACAGGGCGGCCACCTGCCCGGCGTGTGTCCATTGGCAGCCGCTATATATCCACGCCGCCCTCTCTCCACCAGCCTGACCACGTCTGCGACAGGGATCGAATATACTGCTTATATTCATTCGTCTTGACCAGCCAGCCAATAGAAGTAAAATAAGAAGACACAAATAACCTAAGCTCATAAAGTAATTTCTGTAACCTTATTTCTTCACACGAGTGGATATTATACCAAGGTTGTTTCTTTAACAGCAATGATGATTTAATATAACCAACCTGGTCCAGGGGTCCCCAAACTTTTTACACAGACGGCCAGTTCACTGTCCCTGAGACCGTTGGAGGGCCGCCACATACAGTGCTCCTCTCACTGACCACCAATGAAAGAGGTGGCCCTTCTGGAAGTGCGGTGTGGATCCGGATAAATGGCCTCAGGGGGACGCATGCGGCCCGCTGGCCGTAGTTTGGGGACGCCTGTTTAATCCATGTCTTCTGTCCAAGGTATATCATCGACTGTGCCCTGCTTGTGCTTAGCACAGTGGATTGAGCACCAGACTGGGAACTTCAGGGCCTTGCTGCAAAACCCCTGAGGTCACCAGCTAGAGTGTGGGTTCATTGGATTGAGCACGGGCCTTCCAGCCTGAGCACGTGACCATCGACAGAGTCGCATGGTCACTGGCTTGTCCCCTAAGGCAGTGGTCCCCAACCTCTGGGCCGCGGACCAGTACTGGTCCACAGAGAAAGAATAAATAACTTACATTATTTCCGTTTTATTTATATTGAAGTCTGAATGATGTTTTATTTTTTTTAAATGACCAGATTCCCTCTGTTACATCTGTCTAAGACTCACTCTTTTTTTCTTTTTTTTTTTGTATTTTTCTGAAGTTGGAAACGGGGAGAGTCAGACAGACTCCCACATGCGCCCGACCGGGATCCACCCGGCATGCCCACCAGGGGGCGACGCTCTGCCCACCAGGGGGCGATGCTCTGCCCCTCCGGGGCATCGCTCTGTCATGACCAGAGCCACTCTAGCGCCTGGGGCAGAGGCCAAGGAGCCATCCCCAGCGCCCGGGCCATCTTTGCTCCAATGGAGCCTTGGCTGCGGGAGGGGAAGAGAAAGACAGAGAGGAAGGGGGGGGGGTGGAGAAGCAAATGGGCGCTTCTCCTGTGTGCCCTGGCCAGGAATCGAACCCGGGTCCCCCGCACGCCAGGCCGACGCTCTACCGCTGAGCCAACCGGCCAGGGCAAGACTCACTCTTGACGCTTGTCTCTGTCACGTGATCCATTTATCCGTCCCACCCTAAAGGCCGGTCCGTGAAAATATTTTCTGACATTAAACAGGTCCGTGGCCCAAAAAAAAAGGTTGGGGACCACTGCCCTAAGGTGTCTCTGGCTTGAAGCCCAAGGTCACTGCGTTGAGCAAGGGATCACTGGTTCAGCTGGTCCGGGCACATTTGAGAAACAATCAATGAACAACTAAAAGTAATGCAACTAGGAGTTGATGTATCTCATCTCCTTCTCCTCCCCCCACCCTTCCTGTCTCTAAGAAAAGTAAAGCAGTTATATCCATTCTGCCACCGCCCAGGCCGGTGGCACAACGGATATAACATTGTCCCAGAGCGTTCGTTAAGGTCGCTGGTTTGGTACCAGCTCAAGCCTCGGTCGGAGAACATACCGGAAGCGATCGGTGGGTGCACAGCTGAGTGGAAGAAGTCCATGCGTCTCTCTCAGAAACTAAAAAGTCTATAATCAACGCCTTGAACCTCTCTGGCTGAGTTCTCGTTACAGTTGAACCCGGCCCATTTCCCTCTTGGGACGTGAAACGTTAACATTGTCCATGAATCAAGACACCCAGCTGACCCCCACACACCAAGTGTTAACATCAGAGTGTGAAGAACAAACCCTCTGCTCCCCCCCCCCAACACACACACACCCCCATTCTGGACAGCCTGACCACAAGAATGTAGAGATACCAGTTTAACTGAAAAAAAAAAAAAAAAAAAAAAAGTCTTTTTCAGAAGGGACTCCGTGAATTACTCGGTAACTTCGGTTCCAGTAACAAGGCCCAGAGGACCACGGAAGCCCCACCAGCCATGAACATAGGACCCCCACCCCCCGGGTCAGGAGAAAGGGCAATTTTGCCTCCCTCCCTCCTGAATTCCCCTGGTCCCCTATGGAACCTGGCCAAGACGTCAGAGCTGTGAGGATGAGTTTTTGATAACAGGGGTCCCCCTCTTCTTGAGTTAATGGCACAAATACTGGCTTGAGGCAGTTAGAGGAACCTTCATTCAGCTAACGTCCCCACCCCATTCTCACCTTTCAAGTGTCCCTGTGTTGTCACAGCTGTCCTGTGTCACGGGACTCCCGTCAGATTGACTCTAAGCAGGTTCTGCCAACTTTTGCCTGCTGTTCCCAGGAAGCCAGCCTTCCCTCCCGGCTGGATACAAAGTTGCCCTTTTAGCCTGTTACTCAGCCACGTGGTGGCGATTTATTGGGTCAAGATGATGGTTCAGCAAAAATCTCCCCAAACTCCCCGTTTGGGGCTAAGGTCTGTTTCGGGTTTTCTCGGAAGAGCCGGGGAAGGCATAAAATTTCTTTTGTGCCTTAGCCCCGAGTCAGCGTGACAGGCTGTCTTGTTTAGAGACATACGTTGTAATTGGGAAAAATCCCAGCTGTCACCTAGGGAGGGGCACCTTCAAAGAGGCCACCCTGTGACTGTTGATAATTCACCCATCATGCTTTCCAGCGGAAAAAAAAAAAAAATCACCCGACTGTTAGATCTGTCACTTGTAGGCATGTACTTTTCCGAGTAAGAATGTATCCATTATAGAATTTTGCAAACTGTTTTACAAAGACAGGAAGGTATACATGCATAGGTGATACATCGTAGGTATACACACACACACCTGCAAATGCATCATTTTGGATGAATCAGTTGGACCTCCGCACCCACAACACTGTGCCCTTAAACCCAAGACCCACCCGTGGGAGACAGCCCAGGTGGCAGACTAGCAGCGTTAACATGTGTGGAAACTGATTGAAGAGCCCATGGCCTCCCGGTGATATCACTCGCTGCTGCCGTAACTTTTCTTCGTAAAAAAAAAAATGAAAACGGAGAGAAGAGAATATAGGATTTACAACCTGCCTTTCTGTTTATTAGAAATGCTGGGCAGAGCAAGTGTTTTCCGGGGCATCTGAGAAAGGATCCTAGTGTGGGGACACGGACACACACACACACACACACACACGCCTTCAAACAGTTGTTCTTCTTCAGGAATCTGTAGGGAGTTCAAGGTTGTAGTTTTGCGTTTGACCTGATTCCTGCTCTCCAGGCATGATGTCTTCATTACTGGTTCATTCAGCGTGCAATGCAAGTGCCCGCTGCGCACAGGACTATCTAGATTTATCCTTGAGTAAGATTTCCCATAGAAGGGAGGGTGGGGAGGTCAGACAGGCTGAGGCATCCGTCCCTAAAGCTATGATCTGAAGTCCACCTGACTAAGCCCTTCCCGTGGCAGCTGATGTCTCGTAAGACTTGCCTTCCCTGTGGTGTGTGTGTGTGTGTCCATCCATTCTTCAGATGTCTTTCCAGATACCTGTGTAAGAATGTATCCGTTATAGAATTTTGAATGTACATTATAGAATGTATCCATTATAGAATCATTATGAGGGCCTAATGATACAAATTCAATCACAGTATCTGCTGACCTGGCAGCCACTAATCATTGATCCTGTGCAAGTTGTAATTAGATCTTGGGGGCAGTGCTGAGGAGGGGTGGACGGGTCTCAGTCTCCCGGCCGGGCTCCTAAAATGACCCCCTTGAAGGAGCTGCTCCACCCACCCCGCTGCTCAACACTGCTTCCCTTTCCAGTCTCAGATGTTCACTCTACCCAGACCCTCCTTTCCCCCGTTCCTGCCCTTGGTGTCCCCTGTGCGAGGTTTCCTGAGACACCTCAGAGCAGGGAGGTCGTGTCTCCCATCCCTCGCCCACCACACACAGGAGGAATGAACACGTGGGTGTCTGAGTCTAAGGCCCACCTCCCCCCCCCCCCCAAAGCCTTCTACAATTCTCTGTCCTGAACCGAGTTAACCGGAGAGAAGAGGCCACAATCACTGACTCATTCATTCCAGAAGTGCTGGCTGGGTGCCAAGCCCAAGTGTCCCGGACCCTCAGGGGTCAGCAGTGTGGGGCTGACCTGCAGCCGTAGGCAATGAGGGCGCCTAGGGACGAGGAACGGGTGCACCAACATACGTTCACTCCTACACACACACGAGACAGAGAGAGAGAGAGAGAGAGAGAGAGAGAGAGAGAGAACCTTGTCCTCTCCCATAACACGGGTTCACACGCTCTGAAGCAGAAAAGAGCTGGTTCCCGGGCCGCGACCTGCAGTCCTGGCCTGATCGGACACGGACAAACCAGACCCTGAATGGTCAGCTTAGGTTGGCTGGCCCCAGCTGGCCCAGGGCGGGAATTAATGTTGTCCCCAGAGTCCCCCACAACTCCTCCCAGCCCAGACCGGCTGGTCCCGTGATAAAATGAAAAGCAGAGGCATGCTTTTTCTCATCCACAGTTGCAGACACATCCCCGCCCAGAAGCTTCGACCTCCTCGGAAACCTACACCCCGGAACCCACGGCGGCTGCGGGCTCCTGGGCTGGGCGCCGCAGGCACAAACCCCACCCGCTTCCTGCTGAGACCTCGGGAATGCACCTGCACCTCCACGGCCGCCCCCGCCCCCCGGGGCCGCACCCCTACCCTTCCCTCGCCAGGAGGACCAGCCCCTCTCTTGGCAGCCTCAGACCCCGCCCGCTACCTGCCTCTCCCCGCGGGTCAAGGCAGGACAGCTTTCCAAGGGCGCCGGGGACTAACTAGGTCTGCATGCACCCGTCCGTCCCCCGTCCCCCGTCCCGCGTCCGCGGCGTCCCCTGCTCGTGGGCGCGCACACGAAAAGCACGGGGAAGCGAAAGCAAGGCCAGAAAGAGGAAGGACCCTTGCACCTGCGTCGCCACTAAGCGCCGGCCCCGCCCGCGGCGGCGCGGTCGCCCCCCGCAGAGAATGTCCCCTGTGTGTGCGCCACTTAGTTGCAATGCAACCACGCGATACAATGTTGCAGAGCAGCTGCAGGGCCCTGGGCCCGGCGTCCGCACAGCACGTGTCGGTGGCTGCGGCTCTGGGCCCCGCCTCCCGCGGTCCTCCCCGCGCCCTGCAGCCTCCCCGCTGCACCGTCGCCTCCCCTGTACGTGCGGAGCCCGCCGTGACCTTGACAAGGTCGCGCCTGCCTCTGAACCCCCTTGTGTGCACAGCACGTGGGCGGGGCCCGGCCCCCGACGTGCCCCGGGGCGCGGCGCGCAAAAAGGGGCGGGGAAGCGTCTGCTGCGCAGCCAATAGGCGCGTCGCTCGGGAATGCGAGAGCGGTGCGTCACGGCTCCCGGCAACCCGCGGGGGCGGGGCGCGCCGAGAGGGGCGGGGCACCGGCGTGCGGCGCAGCCAATAGGAGGGACGCGCGGGGGCGAAGGGCGGGGCGTCCGCGCCTTAGCGGCTGCGCGCTGGCCTCCCTGTCCTTTCGGTCCGGGCGGCGGCAGCAGCAGCGCTGAGCCAGCGGCGCCCACCCTCCGGCTCTCCGCGCCTCCACTCCGCTCCGCTCCCTGCGTCAAGCCACCATGACGGAACAGGCCATCTCCTTCGCCAAGGACTTCCTGGCCGGAGGCATCGCCGCCGCCATCTCCAAGACGGCCGTGGCCCCGATCGAGCGGGTCAAGCTGCTGTTGCAGGTGGGAGCGGTCTGCGGGCGCGCGCGCGGCCTCGGGGAGCAGGGGGGGGTCTCCGGGGTTGGGGGCGCCGCAAGCCGACCGGGGCCGCGTGCATCCGGACGGGCGGGCGGGCGGGCGGGCGGCGGAAGTGCGAGGCAGCGCCGCTTTGTCCGCTGCCCGGACTTCCGGGGCGCGTCACGGGCGCTGCGCGCCTGCGCAGACGGGGCTGCGTGCCGGTTCGGGGACAGGTGCGCTGGCGGGACCGCGTGGGTGAGCGTGCGAGGCGGCGAGGCCCTGCTGACGGATGCCGCTTGTTGCCCTTGGATGCCTCCCACCCTTTTATAGTTGCCGGTGCAGTGTTAAAGCGGAATCAGCTGCCGAGGCGTCTGCGACACTGTTGCAGACGCGCGGCGCTCGCTGCCACGTTGTTGCCAAGAGTTCGCTTGCAACCTTCCTGGCGGGCGATTTCTTGCAACGTTGTTGCGGCGGCGCGGCCACCCTGCAGGCGTTTGTTCTCCAAAGGGCACCAGCTCTTCGGTTCATGCTGCTCCTTTGGCGGAGGCCCTCGGGTGACCCCTGTCCGACCCCCCACCCGTGCAGGTGCAGCATGCCAGCAAGCAGATCGCGGCCGACAAGCAGTACAAGGGCATCGTGGACTGCATCGTGCGCATCCCCAAGGAGCAGGGCATGCTGTCCTTCTGGCGGGGCAACCTGGCCAACGTCATCCGCTACTTCCCCACGCAAGCCCTCAACTTCGCCTTCAAGGATAAGTACAAGCAGGTCTTCCTGGGCGGCGTGGACAAGCACACGCAGTTCTGGAGGTATTTCGCGGGCAACCTGGCCTCCGGAGGCGCGGCGGGAGCCACCTCCCTCTGCTTCGTCTACCCTCTGGATTTCGCCCGAACCCGTCTGGCGGCCGACGTGGGCAAATCGGGCACTGAGCGCGAGTTCAAGGGCCTGGGAGACTGTCTGGTGAAGATCACCAAGTCGGACGGCATCCGGGGCCTGTACCAGGGCTTCAACGTGTCCGTGCAGGGCATCATCATCTACCGGGCCGCCTACTTCGGCGTGTACGACACGGCCAAAGGTGGGTGTGACCGGGTGGAGGGCGCTGGGCACGGGCTTGTCGCTTCAGGTCCTGGAGGCTGGAATCTGAGACCCAGGTGTGGGCGGGACTGGTTTCTCCTGAGGCCTGTGGCATATATACAGATGTTTTTCTTTTTCCTTTTTCATATATATTTATATATATTTTATTGATTCTGAGAGAGTGGAAAGAAGAGAGAGAGAGAGAGAGACAGAAACATTGATTTATTCCTGGAGGCTGGAATCTGAGACCCAGGTGTGGGCTGGACTGGTTTCTCCTGAGGCCTGTGGCATATATACAGATTTTTTTTTCCTTTTTCTTTTATACACACACACACACACACACACACACACATTTTTTTAATTGATTCTGAGAGAGTGGAAAGAAGAGAGAGAGAGAGAGACAGAAACATTGATTTATTCCTGGAGGCTGGAATCTGAGACCCAGGTGTGGGCGGGACTGGTTTCTCCTGTGGCATGTATACAGATGTTTCTTTTTCTTCTCTTTCTTTAAAAAAAAAAAAAAATATATATATATAATATATATATAATATATATATTATATATATATACACACACACACATATATATTGATTTTGAGAGAGAAGAAAGGAGAAAAACAGAAACATGGATTTATTGCTGGAGGCTGGAATCTGAGACCCAGGTGTGGGCGGGACTGGTTTCTCCTGAGGCCTCTGGCATGTATACAGATGTTTCTTTTTCTTTTAAAAAAATTATATATATATATATATATATTTCATTGATTTTTGAGGGAGGGAGGGAGAGAGAGAGGAACATTGATTTATTCCTGTGTCCGCCCTGACCGGGATTGAACTGGGAACCTCTGTGCTTCAGGACGATGCTCTAGCCAACTGAGCTATCCGGCCGGGGCGACAGACGTTTCTGCTAATGCAAGCAGCAGTCTTACTCCTTCAGGGTCTGTCCTAGTGACTTCCCTTTACTTTAGTTGCTCTTACTAAGGTCCTGTTGACAAATACAGTGCGTTCTAGGGTTCTAGGGTTCGGAGGGCTATTGTGACTTTTGAGAGGACACAGTTTGGTCCCTGGAAATCAGGGTCCGGGCTTGCTGGTACCTCTGTAAGAAAATGGGTTCGACTGTGGCGTGTGTGTGTGTGTGTGTGTATCCCTTGGACTGAGAGGGGGCACCCCCAGGCACTAAGCTGTCCTGTGACTGGCCCTTGTAGCTTGCAGGTGGCTTTCTCCACAGCACGCCTTATAGCTGACCTGGTCCTCTTCTCTCTGGTGTCCCCTTGGGGGTGGGGTAATGATCACAGCTCTGGCGTCTGGGGGGGGGCGTAGGGGCTGCTGGGGCCTGACGGCTGTGACCCCCGCAGGCATGCTCCCTGACCCGGGGGGTGGGGGTGGGGGGAGTAATGATCACAGCTCTGGCGTCTGGGGGGGCGTAGGGGCTGCTGGGGCCTGACGGCTGTGACCCCCGCAGGCATGCTCCCTGACCCGGGGGGTGGGGGTGGGGTAATGATCACAGCTCTGGCGTCTGGGGGGGGCGTAGGGGCTGCTGGGGCCTGACGGCTGTGACCCCCGCAGGCATGCTCCCTGACCCGAAGAACACCCACATCGTGGTGAGCTGGATGATCGCGCAGACGGTGACGGCCGTGGCGGGCGTGGTCTCCTACCCCTTCGACACCGTGCGCAGGCGGATGATGATGCAGTCGGGGCGCAAAGGAGGTGGGTGTCCCCGTTCTGGGGGGGGGAGGGAGAGAGCCCACAAGGTCCTGGGTGGGCCTTCAGGCCACAGGAGACCCGGAGCCATCAGAGAGGTGTTTCCCTAAGAGGTTGGGGTGACGTTTCGCTCTGTGAGGGGCAGGCCTGGTCACTGCTGGTGTCCTTTGTATGGGCAGCTTGCTAGGTCTCTCTGGTCTTGCCCTCTGTTTGACCTCCTGGGTGGGGGCGCCCTGGGGTCTCGGGAGCTAGAAGTGCTCTGGGTCTGCAGCCCTCTCTCTGATGACACCCCCCAGTAGCAGCCTTGTGCAGGGGTCCTCAAACTTTTTATAAAAACCGCCCACTTTTGCAGTGCTGGTCAACCGGGTCCCTACCGTGCAGCCAAACAGCGCTGCGATTGGCCCACCATGAAAGCTGGACCGCCCACTAGTGGGCGGTGGGGACCAGGTTGACCAGCACTGCAAGAGTGGGCGGTTTTTATAAAAAGTTTGACGACCCCTGGTAGGGGGTCTCATGTGTGGGTGACTGATGCTCCGTTCACTGTGCCCGCCTCCCGCTGACCCCCGTGTGCGCGCCCGCAGCCGACATCATGTACAGCGGCACCGTGGACTGCTGGAGGAAGATCTTCAAGGACGAGGGGGGCAAGGCCTTCTTCAAGGGCGCCTGGTCCAACGTCCTGCGCGGCATGGGCGGCGCCTTCGTGCTGGTGCTGTACGACGAGCTGAAGAAGGTCATCTAGCCGCGCCCCCGACCCACGTAGACTCCCCTCACTGCTGCGGACCATTGACCTTCCGGACACTCCAGTGTCCTCGCCCGGCCGGTCGGTCGCGTGTGGGACGCTGGGGGGGGGGGGGGCCTCTAGAACGGGCTCCTTGTCACGACCACTGGCACCCCGACTTCACGCATTGATGGTGGGGGGCGGGGGGGGGGCCCTGCCGCCTTCCCCGGGTCCACAGGCAGGGCCTCCCCGCCACGCCGGCCGGAGTCGAGGTGCCCGCAGGACCAAGCTGTGTGCGCTGTCAAGGAATCATGCCGTCATTTGTATTTAAGCATCCTGCTCTTTGCACAGCGGAATTAACTGCAATCATGTTCTATATCGGGCATTCTTGTGCAAACAATTAAAACCAGGCACGCAGTCTCTCTCTCTCTCTCTTTCATTCCACCCAGTGACCTTGACAGGCAGGAGTGGGAGAGGAGTGTGCAGTCTGGAGACGGACACAGAGTGTCTGCCCTGTCACAGGGCCCTGGCTCCGCTTGGGTGGTGAGGGTCAGCAAATGTGGGAGACCCCTGCGGGCTAGTGAGGGTCCCTGCTTTAAAAAACAGGCTTTTCTTACGGGAAGTGTCCCTCCCCCACCCCCAGCTGCCCTGGTTCCGTTTCTCCAGGGGAAACATGGGGGCCTGGCCTCCTCTGGGCTGTTGAGCGGTGAATGGGGTGCGGAAGCCCAGCGTGGTGGACTCCAGCATGCTGTCCCGGGCTGTCAGAAGTCCGGTCCTGGCCCAGGAGCGCAGGACGTGTCTGAGGTTGCAAGGTCTCAGCAGGTGCAGACCCTCAGTTCTGACACCATAACTACAATAGATCAGATTAGAGGCGACCCTTTCCTGGGGGGCGTGGTCCAAGCAGGTGGCTTTTGCAGGCCTAAGGGGACAGGCGCCTCTGCAGTGCGGCCCCCTGGGACTCTTGGACCCCACCTGTGTATCCCGCGTGGACCCGTGCTCCCCACTGGGACCTGCTTTCAGACCTGTTTCTCTTCACCTGGCCAAGGGCAGCCACAGTTAGGTCATCTGCGGCTGGCTTTACCAACAGGCCCCTCAGTGGCCAGCAGCTCTGCCCTTGGCCTCCAAGGACCTGCTGCAGGTTGAATGGTCAGGGTTTCCTGGGGGGTGGGGGGGGCGCTGTAAATGAGCACGCCCTTGGCTCCTGTAGGGCAGGGCCAGTTCTGCCCCATGCATGCTGGCGGGTGAATAAACAAGGTTACACATTAGAGGTCAGTTACTTGACTGCATCCAGCTTTCTGCGGGGCAGCTGTGTGGACATCAATGTCCTTTCTCATGGTTTCATACGTGGCTCCAGGAACAGCTCGGTGGAAGACCTCCCCCTTCCCCCCAGCTGCCCTGGTTCCCTTTAACAGCCTCGTGAGCTGGGCACTTGGGGTGCAGGCGTCCCCAAACTGGGCCACATGCGGCCCCCTGAGGCCATTTATCCGCCCCCCCTCAGCACTTCCGGAAGGGGCACCTCTCTCATTGCTGGTCAGTGAGAGGAGCACTGTATGTGGCGGCCCTCCAATGGTCTGAGGGACAGTGAACTGGCCCCCTGTGTAAAAAGTTTGGGGACCCCTGGTCTAGGGGGTCTCGTGTGGGTCAGCAATGATGGTTGGGACGGTACAGCCTCCTGGGGTCCCCTGTGGCCCCCGTCACCACACTTGACACTCAGAGCTGTCCCAATGTCTCCCCTGCGGTCCCTCCCACGCGAAGGTGTGCGGGAACGTGAATGCTTTAGTTACAGGAAAGCCCACACTGCAGTTAGAGACAGACCCAGACGACGCAGGAAGCAGCAAGGACTAATTCCAGGAGCTCCGGAAGGCAGGGTCCCAGCAGCCTAGGCGTGGGGGGTGGATGCCACCTGACAGGGCCAGGGATGGGGCGTTGGAAAAGCACTTTTATTTCCGTCCATCCTGGCGGCAGCTCCGTGGAGACTGCACCCGGGTTTCCGGCCCCCACCCCTGTTGTAAACACGCATCGATCCAAAGGCACGGGTGATGGGGGGCCATCTGGCCGGTCAAGAGCCGGGCCCCAGCTTCACGGAGCCCTCACAACCTGCACTTCGGCCACTGGACAGTCCTGGGTGGGGCTGCTGCTGGCTTCCCAGAGAGTCTGTGGGCGACAGAGGGGCTGGTGGGTCACAAGGCTACCGACAGGGCCCGGGACTGTGGTCACCTCCTCCCCAGACCCGCCCGCGGACGGAAGCCCCGGACGCACCATCTTCTCCGTGGGAAAGTTGTCTCCCATGGGGTCCTTCATGTGAGGGATGGGAGGGAAGAGCTTCCGCAGGTACCTGAAACGGTCAGTCCAGGACGCGCTCAGGGCTGGGCCCTCTCTGTCCACCCACCCCCTTCGGAAGGCGTCATCAGGCTCAGCAGGAGCGGAGCTGGTCCCTGGACGGGCCAGTGGGGATGCCTGTCACCATGGCGACCTCCCCCCAACAGCTTCTGCACCAAGCGGGTGGTGCCCTACCTGGGGCGGTGACCCCCTCCCACTCCTAAAACCCAGCCCCTCATCAAGGCGGCGGCAGAAGCCTGAAGCCCCAGGAAGGACCCCAAGGCTGGGGCGGGGCCCGTGCAGGGCTGCCCAGTTAGACCGAACTTCAGGCATTTGGAAGGGACCCCGCAAGGGGAGCTGTGCTCACGTGGGACAGGCCAGAGCACGCAGGGTGGGGGAAGGGGCCCGGAGCCACGTCCCGGAGGATGTTGGGGGGGTTGGGGAGGGATGCTGCCCTGGAGACCAGGCGTCCAGGTGTCTCTCGGGCGGCAGGGACCAGATGGCCGACACCGGGGTGATGTTTCCGAAACTCCCACTGGGGGCGGGGCGACTACAGGCGGGCGCACGACCCTGTAGCCGAGCCCCGCACACATGGGGCGGGAGTGGGAGAGTTGGGGGGAGGGGGGCTCGCTGCGCCAGGAGCGCGCACGGGGCCGCGCGCTCCAGAAACGACTGCGCGACCCACCTTCTGCACAGGAGGACCGCGGGCACCACGGTGAGCAGCGCGGCCAACGCGATCAGAGAGGCGGTCAGCCAGACGTGGAGGCGCGCGCCCTTCTCGCGGTCACACACTAGGGAGCGGAGGCAGAGGGGGCTGTCGTCGGGCGGGCTCTGGGAGGGGGGGTTCTGGCAGACACCGCCCCCCTCACCCAGGGGCCCCTGCGGGGAAGTGGCCGGCGCGCCGTGCGTATCCGGTTGGTCCAGCGGTCCTCTGCGCGCCGGATCAGGCGAGGGTCCCTCCAACCCGGCGCGACCCTCTCACCGGTAGCCCGCTGCCCCCACCAGCTAGGGACACTTGGAGCTACGACCACACGCATCGCGCTCTGGGTCTGGTCAGTCGAAGGGACCCCCAGCTGCGCCAGTGTTTTTCAAAGACTTGGCAGGTGCGTCTGTTGCAACCGCCAGTTCGTGGAGGAGGGGACGCGCGCGCTGGGGTGGCTTGGGGGAGGCGAATATTTCTTTTTTTGTATTTTTCTGAAGTTGGAAACGCCCACCAGGGGGCGATGCTCTGTTGTGACCAGAGCCACTCTAGCGCCTGGGGCAGAGGCCAAGGAGCCATCCCCAGCGCCCGGGCCATCTTTGCTCCAATGGAGCCTCGGCTGCGGGAGGGGAAGAGAGACAGAGAGGAAGGAGAGGGGGAGGGGTGGAGAAGCAGATGGGTGCTTCTCCTGTGTGCCCTGGCCGGGAATCGAACCCGGGACTCCTGCACGCCAGGCCAACGCTCTACCACTGAGCTAACCGGCCAGGGCTGGGAGGCGAATATTCCCTGCAGGGGGCGCTGCCACCTCCTGCTCCCTCCCTTCCTCCCTCCCCAGTCACTGAACTTGATATCGTGTCTCTCGTGGATTTCTTACACTAATTTTGATTTAAAAAAAAAAATACTGCATTAAAAGATTCATCAGTTGGTTAGAGCATCATCCTAAAGTGCAGAGGTTGTCGGTTCGATCCCCGGTCAGGGCACCTACAGGAGCAGATCGCTGATCCTGCTTCTCTCTCTCTCTCTCTCTCTCTCTCTCCCCCCCTTCCTCTCTTTAAAATCAAGAAAAAATTTTAAAAGGAAAGATTTATCTGGATGACTGAGCCTTTGGGCAACAGGGAGCTTCTACCCCCCCCCTCCCACCCCACGAGGGACAGGCAGCCCCCGTAGGACAGCTCGGGCAGAGAATGCGGAGCCCTGTAGCCGGGGACTGGCAAACCTGGGTGGAGGGGTGTGGCCCGGAAGGGGCGGAGTCAGGAGGGGGCGGGGCGGGGGGCGGGGCGTGGGTGGGTGGGGGGAGTCCTTACCCCATGGAACCTGAAAAAACACACCCAGGTCTGACGGCATCTGCAACCCACTGGTGAGACCAGCGAGGTGGCTGGGAAGGCCAGGAAGTCCAGAAGAGGGGTCCCAGAGGGAGGGTCGATTGGAAAGAAGGCTACCTGTGTCCTTTCTCTCTCTACCCCTGGCCCGGCACCTCTAGGCCCAGGAAACCAAAGAGGTTCGTTGCAAGGGGTTGGCTGTGCGGATCTACCTGCACCTTGGGGTCTCTGTACGGAATATGTTTGGGGTTGCGGCATCGTAACCAAGCCTGTAGAAGAACCCCAGCCCCAGAAGACTCCCAGGAAACCACTCTAGCCCCATGAGGCACACCGCTTACAAGTGACCCAGGTATGGCTTAGAACAGGGGTCCCCAAACTTTTTACACAGGGGGCCAGTTCACTGTCCCTCAGACCGTTGGAGGGCCGGACTATAAAAAAAAAAACTATGAACAAATCCCTATGCACACGGCACAGATCTTATTTTAAAGTAAAAAAAACAAAACGGGAACAAATACAATATTTAAAATAAAGAACAAGTCAATTTAAATCAACAAACTGACCAGTATTTCAATGGGAACTATGCTCCTCTCACTGACCACCAATGAAAGAGGTGCCCCTTCCGGAAGTGCGGCGGGGGCTGGATAGATGGCCTCAGGGGGCCGCATGCGGCCCGCGGGCCATAGTTTGGGGACCCCTGGCTTAGAAGATCCCCCCCAGAAGCTGGAGACAGGCCTGAAAGAAATCGTCCCCGCTGCCTCCCAGAAAGAACCAACTCTGTCCAACACCTTGATCCTGGACGTCCAGCCTCCAGAACCAGACGACAACAGACGTCTGTGGTTTAACCTGTCCAGTCTACAGGAATTTGCCCCCGGCACACCTAAGCGAACTCATCTGGGGGCTGGCGACGGTGAATTTTAGGTGTCAACGTGGCTGACACCAGTGTGGATGTCGCCAGGAAGGCATTTAAAGAAAGAGAAGAAGAAAAAAGATGAGACTAACATGGGAATCAGTAGATGTTGAGGAAAACAGATGGCTCTCCATACTGTGGGTGGGCCTGGTCTAATCAGTTGATGGTCCAAAGAGAAAAATGTTCCTGCTGTGCCATCGGATGGGGGTGGGGGGTGGGGAGGAATATTCCGGGAGCCTGAGAGGGTGTTGTTGTGGTTTCATAAAAGCTCATGAAGAAATGACAGCTCTCATCCTGGTGGGGGTATCTTTCTAATCAGGCAGTGGATCTGGACCCAGAGTGACTTTGGATAGCCCATAAGGGCCCCATTGCCAGTGACAGCTTCACTATGTCACGGCCCTGGGTGGCTTTTAGTGGGACGGTCTGTACCCTCTGCCTTCCCATGGGTTGAGCACAAGGTGCAGCATCTCCTGTCATTCTCAGAGTCCTGTTTTGGGGACAGAGAAAGTGGTGGAGTGACTCCCGTCCTGTCTCCTTGGGTGGTGCAGGAGGGGAGGACTCGCTCCTGAAGCTTTCAACGCTCGCCAGGAGGGAGAGAGAGAGAGAGAGAGAGAGAAAGGGCCCCCCCCCTCCCACTCACCAAAGTGCTGGGGGACGCTCCACTGACCGACTGTTCTATACGTCGAGGCTCTGATCCTCACCGTGAAGGTTCCAGGGTTGAGCAGCAGGAAGGACATTTTCGAGAGCTGTGGACAAAAGGTAGATCAAGAACACAGGGCCCTTCCTGTCTGTGGGGGGGGGGTCCTGCCGTGGGTGGAGCGGGTCCTCCCCAAGTTCCTGTGTGGGACTCCCAGCCCCCCCAGCTTCCCCCCCACCCCTGTGTCTGGGAAGGTGTTTTGCAGACAGCATCCGTACCAATGGGGGAGTTGCTCCTTATAGAGAGAGGAAATCAGGACACAGACAGAGAGGAAATGTCCCTGGGGTGTTGGACTGATGTGACCACAGTCAAGGATGTCACAGGAGCCGAGAGAAACCTGGGTCACACCTTCCCCTGGAGCCCCCCAGGAGGAAGCAACCTTGCCAACCAACTGCCACCTTGATCCCGGACTTCTGGGATCCGGGATTGGGAGACGACGGATTTTAGTTGGTTTAAGACGCCGAGTTTTTGGTGTTTGTTACGGCTGCCCCAGGAAAGTAAGTCAGACCCCTTCCCCCGGAGAGAACCTGGTGCGTCTCTCTGTCAGGGCAACCTGTGCTCAGAGCCCCTCCCCCCCAATAGGCTCTCGGCTCTGAACCACAGTGTTCTTCATAATCCCTGGGAGGTAAAGAATCCACAACCGGCGAGGCCAAGAACACTAGTGGCGTCCATGGGGGACTGTGTCAGGAGTCCTGAAGAGTCAGTCCTCAGTGACGCCCACGCCCCCCCCAAGAAAGGTACACCCCCCTACACCTCAACCTG
>NC_089493.1:299774238-299841738 GCF_036850765.1 Saccopteryx bilineata | reverse complement strand
TACAGGGGTTGACGGTTCAATTCCCAGTCGGGGCGCATACGGGGACAGATCGATGTTCCTCTCTCTCTCTCTCTCTCTTCTTCCTCTCTTGCTGACATCAACACATTAAAAAAAAAAGTTTAAGAATCAGCACCTCCTTTAAAAAAAAATTTGAAAAATTACAATCACTGAACAACAACAAAAAAAATACAGGGGTTGACGGTTCAATTCCCAGTCGGGGCGCATACGGGGACAGATCGATGTTCCTCTCTCTCTCCCTCTCTCTCTCTCTCTCTCTCTCTCTTTCTCTCTTTTCTTCCTCTCTTGCTGACATCAATACATTAAAAAAAAAAGTTTAAGAATCAGCACCTCCTTTAAAAAAAAATTTGAAAAATTACAATCACTGAACAACAACAAAAAATTGTAAAATACAGTAATAAAATAAAATAAAATACAAATTGGGTCGTTTATCTTGTTGGTCCGGACTTGTAAGATTCCCTTACCGTTCCCAAACACAACTCCTGAGACACATCTCTAGATGCAAAAACTTCCTTCCTTCCCGTAACTTGCCTTTGCTCAGGGTTCCCTGTGGCTGTGGAAACAGCCCACGCTATTTCAGTTCTGCCAAAGTTAAAAGCTTTTACGGTCCCCGCGTTGCGATGGATCCCAAAGCCCCAGAGTCCGGGGACCGGGGGTGCGGAAGGAGCCCACCACCATCGGAACGAGGGTTTTTTGTTTTTTTTTACCTGCTGAATTTCGAGTTCGTAGTCAAAATTTCGATGGTAGCGGCTGGACATCTCCCACGTCAAGACAGAAAGAGACTCGTTACAGTTGGCTGTCAGAGCAGGTGCGCTCAATATCTCTGGAGGAGGAGCAAGAAAAAAAAAATAACAACAAAAAAACAAACCCCAAAACAGCGATCAGTAAAACAAAGGAGAAGGGTTGGCTCAGTGGTAGAGCCTCGGCCTGGCGTGCGGGGGACCCGGGTTCGATTCCCGGCCAGGGCACACAGGAGAAGCGCCCATTTGCTTCTCCACCCCTCCACCGCGCTTTCCTCTCTGTCTCTCTCTTCCCCTCCCGCAGCCAAGGCTCCATTGGAGCAAAGATGGCCCGGGCGCTGGGGATGGCTCCTTGGCCTCTGCCTCAGGCGCTAGAGTGGCTCTGGTCGGGGCAGAGAGACGCCCCGGAGGGGCAGAGCATCGTCCCCTGGTGGGCAGAGTGTCGCCCCTGGTGGGTGTGCCGGATGGATCCTGGTCGGGCGCATGCGGGAGTCTGTCTGACTGTCTCTCCCCGTTTCCAGCTTCAGAAAAAAGAAAAAGAAAAAAAAAAGTTTTCCTTCTTGAGAAGCTACAGAGAGGGGGAAAATAGAAACGGACAGACAGACGGATGATGCAAGTGCGTTGGAATGCTGAATTTAAGTCAGCCGAGGTCCCGGGTCCTCCGACTCGACCACAGTGTCCTCCACCCACCCCCGGCCGTCCTGAGACCCTTCTGGAAGGTTCTCCAGCAAACCTGCGGCTGAGTCTCTCTACAAGGACAGGTAGCTTTCTCGTCCGACCAGTTCCAGCCCCTCTGGGCAGTCAGTCCCTTGTCCAGCAGAGGGGGAAGGCTCTCCTCCGTGACCTCCCTCCCTCTTTCCCTCCCTCCCACATGACACTCTCTGCTCAGGCCATTCCAGCCTTGCCCTGCTCTGTGTCCTGGTCCCCACAACGACCTTGGCTGGACACACTCCTCCCCCGAAACTGCCCTGCTGGCCTCGGACGGGGGACCTGGGCTCGCTGTCCCTTCCCACATCCTGCCCACTGGGCCAGCTCCTCCCGGGGACCCTCCTGCCGCCCCCCACCCCACATCTGGGCGGTGTTTCTAGGTGCCTCTGTCCACCTTCCCCCCGGACCCTGCGGCTCCATCAGCTTCCTGAGTGACCTCGTCCCAAGCTATACTCCTGCTGCACTGACGCTGACGAGATGGACACTTCTTAGCTGGGGGTTCTCATGTCCCTTCCTCTCCTTTTCTCTTCCCCACCTCCTCCCCAGCAGTAAATATCACCCTGTACCCAGCAGCCTGTGGCCCAGACCGGGTAGCTCAGTGGGTTAGAGCATCGTCCCAATACACCAAGGTTGCAGGTTCGATCCCCGGTCAGGGCACGTACAAGAATCAACCGATGTACACATAAGTAAGTGGGGCAACAATGTTTCTCTCTCTCTCTCTCTCTCTCTCTCTCTCTCTCTCTCTCTCTCTGTGTGTGTGTGTGTGTGTGTCTCTTCCTTTCTCTCTCAAATAAATCAATAAATAACCAAAAGGCCAATCTGCAATTCACCCTCCGTCCGGCCCTCTGCCTTGCGAGAGCCCCTACAGAATCGATCAACAATTCAGCCCCACGACGTTCTCTCAAACCCTGCACGGGAGGACCGTCCTCTTCAAACTAGAAGGGGTCAGGAGAAGCGAGTGAGCCCAGGAGAAGGGGGGACTCCCCGAAAAGCAGCTAGCTGAGTGGGTCCTGCCGGAGAACCCGCCCCGAGACCGCCCGGATCGTGCCGGGCCAAGGGGCAACCACAGCCCCCTGCCACGCCCCAGGGACAGTCACTTGGCTGCCCTGTGGGGACCTGGGTGTGGATCAGGGCTCTGAGCTGCTCGAGCTGTGGGTCCGCACTTGGGCGTGAGCACCCCGTCTCTGAGGGAGCAGAGCCTGGATCTGAGAGACCCATAACGTCAGCTCAAGGGCGAGGAGAGACCACAGACACGAACCCTTCCCCCCCACCGACCACCCTGGTACCAGCCCCTCAGCTCAGGTGACTTCTGTTCCATGTGGACGGGCCTCCCGGCTGTGGATGTCACCGTCCCCGTCCCGTTCTCGTGAACACCCATTGCACCGCCTGGGTCTCCTCATCGGGGGGCGCTATCTGGGCTCCCACCTGAATCAGGGTTTCCCCAGCAGCTGTTCTCACCGGTCTCAGATAAACGCTCTTGCCTCTCACGTTGAAAGAGTTTGTATTTTTAGGGAGGGGGGGACGGGGACAGAAGCATCCTGGACCCTTACTCACCAATGTCCGAGAAGGACGTGATTAACTCATTGCAGGGTATTGTGTATCCTCCACTGGTGCCGTTCACCACGAAGTGGTATTGCTGATCGGGAAACTCGGACAGGTCATCGAACTGACACTGGGTGTGTGTCCCCAGGGCATCCGCTGTGTAACGCGGACACTCCCACTTCTTATGGGAGCTGCAAGCACATTGGGCACAATGAGGAATGAATTCAGGTGCCCCGAGCCCCCCCCCCCCCCCGGGAGACGCCCCTCCCCAAGCCACGACCCCAGGCCCCACCTACCTCACCTCCTGCAAGTAGAAGAAATACTGGACGTCGCTGGGGGCCTCCCGGCCCACCTCCCACCGGCAGGTCAGGAAGTCCCTGTCATGAGCCTGGCACCTCAGGCCTTGGGCGGCCGCCCCAGGGTTCCCGGCTGCGCTTGCGGAGAAGATCAAGATCGCCACAGAAAAGAAACCCACAAGAAAAAGCGAGTCCCGTCTTAGAGGAACGTGATGATTTCAATACCCTGGTGGATTCTCAAGCTGGAGAGACATTCGGTCTCTCCTGGGGGAGGGCCCCCGGGGGCTTCTCCACCTTGCCCCGGGGTCCCTCCCCCTCTGTGAGGCAGCACCTTGCAAAGTTCCAGGACCATCTCTCAACTTGGAAAGTCGACATGCACAGGCTTTAAGAGATAGCTGGCTTCCAATCCACACAAGGACTCCTGAGCCTTTGTGTAAGATCTCTTTACTCTCACCACCTCCTGTCTCCTGAAATGGCTACAGCAGGGGTCCCCAAACTTTTTACACAGGGGGCCAGTTCACTGTCCCTCAGACCGCTGGAGGGCCAGACTGTAAAAAAAAAAACTATGAACAAATCCCTATGCACACTGCACATATCTTATTTTAAAGTAAAAAAAAACAAAACGGGAACAAATACAATATTTAAAATAAAGAACAAGTCAATTTAAATCAACAAACTGACCAGTATTTTAATGGGAACTATGCTCCTCTCACTGACCACCAATGAAAGAGGTGCCCCTTCCAGAAGTGCGGCGGGGGCCGGATAAATGGCCTCAGGGGGCCGCATGCGGCCCGTGGGCCGTAGTTTGGGGACCCCTGGGCTACAGTGTTGTCATTTCAGAGAGATCACTTGTTTTGTTGTAGCTCATGTCCCCGGCAATCCACTCAAGACAATGGTTTGGATATTCAGAAGACTAGGTCTTTGTTGAAAACATATAAGAACAGCAGCGAAAGAGCGTTTCGCCCTCACCTTGCTTGGGGTACTGAATCCACGATGAAAACGGCGTTCCGTTGACCAGAGTGCCCTTGACGGTGTAGTTTGACGTTGCACATTTGTCGAGCACAAAGAACTGGCAGTAACGACCTTTCTTTGCCTAAGAGATGGAGGAATTTATTCTGTAGGGCAGGGGTCCCCAACCTTTTTTGGGGCCACGGACCGGTTTCATGTCAGAAAATATTTTCACGGACCGGTCCTTTAGGGTGGGACGGATCAATGTATCACGTGACCGAGACAAGCGTCAAGAGTGAGTCATAGACGGATGGAACAGAGGGAATCTAATCATTTTTTAAAAATAAGACATCGTGGCCCTGGCCGGTTGGCTCAGCGGTAGAGCATCGGCCTGGCGTGCGGGGGACCCGGGTTCAATTCCCGGCCAGGGCACACAGGAGAAGCGCCCATTTGCTTCTCCACCCCCCCCTCCTTCCTCTCTGTCTCTCTCTTCCCCTCCCGCAGCCAAGGCTCCATTGGAGCAAAGATGGCCCGGGTGCTGGTGATGGCTCTTTGGCCTCTGCCCCAGGCGCTAGAGTGGCTGTGGTCGTGGCAGAGCGACGCCCTGGAGGGGCAGAGCATCGCCCCCTGGTGGGCAGAGCGTTGCCCCTGGTGGGCGTGCCGGGTGGATCCCGGTCGGGCGCATGTGGGAGTCTGTCTGACTGTCTCTCCCCGTTTCCAGCTTCAGAAAAATACAAAAAAAAATAAATAAATAAAATAAAAAAATAAATAAAAATAAGACATCGTTCAGACTTAAATATCAATAGAACGGAAATAATGCAAGTTATTTATTCTTTCTCTGCGGACTGGTACCAAATGGCCCATGGACCGGTACTGGTCCGCGGCCCGGGAGTTGGGGACCACTGGTGTAGAGGGTATACTTAGTCTGACACTGATGAAATTTATGTGTTTTGTTCGGTTTTTAAACATAAGCGGTAGTTCTCCCCAATGGGATTCACAAACCTAACATGATCTCAGTGAAAGGCCAGGAATGTATCTTGTGGATATCGACACATTGGAAGGCAGGGGGTGACTGCGTCAGTGCTGAGGAGGGGTGAGGATGGAGGAAGAAAGGGTGACACAGCAGAGCATGAGAATCTCTTCGGGGAGAGAGAATACTTTGTATATGATCCACGTCGTCACACATTTGTACGAATCTACAAAATGCACAACACCCAGAGTGAACCGAAATGGAAACAGTGGACTCCTAGTGGTGATGATGGTTCAATGTAGGTTCACACATTGTAACAAATGTAACATCTCGGGGGAGGGAGAGGTGAGGATGTTCAAGGAAGGCAGGGTATATTCAGAAAATCTCTGCACCTGTCCCTGAATTTTTGCTGTGAGCATAAAACTCCCCTCCAAAAAAAAAACTTTAAAAAAAAAATATTTTATTTATTGATTTTTTAGAGAGAGAGGAGTGAGGGAGAGAGAAGGGGGAGGAGCAGGAAGCATCAACTCCCATATGTGCCTTGACCAGGCAAACCCAAGGTTTTGAACCGGCGACCTCAGTGTTCAAGGTCGACGCTTTATCCCACTGCGCCACCACAGGTCAGGCCCCCCCCCAAATCTTTAATTAATTTTAAAAAACTGGAAAATGATGTGTGAAGATAATTCCACTTACGCCTAAACCTTGAGAGACGATCCCTTTCTAAAGATAAAACGAGAGAAGAAATCGCCATGGGGAAGGCGGAGAGAGGGCACAGTAAAGACCGCAATGCACAAGAAACGGAAATAAAAGGAGAACGAGAAATAGCGATGGTGTGTTCGAACTCAGTACCCACATAACTGTGTAACCAATTTGCATAAGTGTGCAACGCTCTCTCAGATGATTCACGTTAAGAGGTCATAAACATATTATTACTGTTATTATTTGATCTGGGACCCAGCTGATAGCAAGATATCTAGAAGAATGTTAAGAATGAGGAGGCCCTGGCCGGTTGGCTCAGTGGTAGAGTGTCGGCCTGGTGAGCAGGAGTCCCGGGTTCGATTCCTGGCCAGGGCACACAGGAGAAGCACCCATCTGCTTCTCCACCCTTCCCCCTCTCTTTCCTCTCTGTCTCTCTCTTCCCCTCCCGTGGCCAAGGCTCCATTGGAGCAAAGTTAGCCCGGGCGCTGAGGATGGCTCCGTGGCCTCCGCCTCAGGCGCTAGAATGGCTCTGGTTGCAACAGAGAGGTGCCCCAGATGGGCAGAGCATCGCCCCCTGGTGGGCGTGCCAGGTGGATCCCAGTCGGGCGCATGCGGGAGTCTGTCTGACTGCCTCCCCGTTTCCAACTTCAGAAAAATACAAAGGGGGAAAAAAAAAAGAATGAGGAGAAAACGTGGGATGGACAGGTATTCTCCCATCTGCTTCCACTCTGCTGATCACTGCGTCTGAGGACCAGCGGTCAGCCCAAGGACAGTGGCCTTTGTGCATGGACCTCATAAAAAAGGGGGGGGGACAGAGAGACACTATCGTCAGGAAGGGAGCCAGTCTCTGTTGACGGCAAGGGCACCCACTGATTATGTGCTTCGGGGGTGCTACGTCCTCTTCCCCATTTGACTACCAGCATGCTGGTCGTGGAGACTTTTCTGTCCCCAGAGGAGAGTGGAAGTATCATATCTGACAAATCTAATCAGCCCCAAAGCAAACCTCCCCCCCCAAAAATTCTGATATCTGTCACTCTTCCCTAATGGCTCTGCAGGAATACCTACCCACAAAGCCCCCAGACCTCACACCAACCCTCCTGTTCAGATCTTTTAATTAGATTTTCCATCCTTGACTCTTAAACGTGAGCAGACAAGCAAAGGTTGTTGGGATTCTGTGGTGTGTGTGTGTGGGGGGGGGGAAGAAAAACAAAACCCTGTGAGAACAGGAGTAAGACGAAAAGAAATTAAGTAACAGAAACAAAATCTAAAAGAGGGAACTAGAGATGAACCAGGGAGAAGAAAACTTAAAAATAAATTACCGGTAGATATTCTGAGAACAAAGAAAGAAAGCATACCTCAACTACGAAACAGGAATAGGGCACTATTAAAAAAAAATGATGAGACTATCCCTCAAAGGCTAATATTAGAAAGACAGTATTCATATGCCAGATGGAGAGAGAGAGAGAGAGAGAGAGAAATGACACACACAAAATGTTAAAAAAAAACACCCCAGAAATGAACGTTATAAGTTCTCCGATAGGAGAGGCTCACAGAATACCCAGCAGCACAGACAAACCCTGAGAATTTCAGAACAGAAGAGAGTTGGGCAGCAGGAGAAGCTCTGAAGAGTTTCTAGAGAGAAAGAAACATTTTTATACCCAAAGGATTAAAAAAAAAGAAATCAGTACCCCCCCTAGCTGGGTGGCTCAGCGAATATAGCAAGCCTCATCATGCTGAGCTCAGAGGTTTGAGGGCAGGGACGAGAAGGGACCAGTGAATGCATGAACAAACAACGAGTTAATGCTTCTCTCTCTCTCTCTCTCTCTCTCTCTCCCTCTCTCTCTCTCTCAAATCAATAAAAAATTACAATAAATAAAAACAAAGAATAAAGAATCAAAATGACATTGGGTAATTTGAACACCAGCTTTGGTACATAGAATACGGAAAAGCAATCAATGTCTTGAAAATTCTGGCGGTCAAAACTGCCCAGTTGGAATTCTATACCCAGCCCAACGATCAACCCACGGACAGCGTAGTAGACTACAGATATTTTCCGACACTCTCGGTTTAAAAACATTTACTTCCCACGCGTGATTTCTCATTGAGCTGCTAGAGGGTGTGACCCTGTTTTTTTTTTTTTTTTTTTTTTTTTTTTTTTTAAAGTGTGTCAGCCAAGAATGAAGAAAAAAACAGGATTCCAAATACAAGAAATTCTACATAAGACAGAAACCAGGAAAATTTGCAGGCTGGTGGTGTAGAGAAATCCTACAATGACACCGTCACACCAGGTGTGGAGGACACCCGTCCAAATGAAAGAATTCCTACAAGTTTCCAGCACAGATAATGCAGGATGTCTTTATGTTTTTGAGGGGATATTTAGCCATCTGGCCAAAGAGTTTTATGTTAAAGATTTTGAAATCGTAACCTGCGATGGGGCTGTATTCGGAGACGGGGCTATAAAGAGGGGGTTCAGGAAAAATGCGGTCACGAGGGAGGGTGTCCTGACCCCACAAGATGGGGGTCCCTATAAGAAGAGGAGGTGAGGACACAGACACACACAGAGGGACGGCCGTGTGAGGACCCAGGGAGGAGACACAGACACACACAGAGGGACGGCCGTGTGAGGACCCGGGGAGGAGACACAGACACACACAGAGGGACGGCCGTGCGAGGACCCGGGGAGGAGACGCAGACACACACAGAGGACGGCCGTGCGAGGACCCCGGGAGGAGACGCAGACACACACAGAGGGACGGCCGTGCGAGGACCCGGGGAGGAGACTCAGACACACAGAGGGACGGCCGTGCGAGGACCCGGGGAGGAGACGCAGACACACACAGAGGGACGGCCGTGCGAGGACCCGGGGAGGAGACGCAGACACACACAGAGGGACGGCCGTGCGAGGACCCTGGGGAGGAGACGCAGACACACACAGAGGGACGGCCGTGCGAGGACCCGGGGAGGAGACGCAGACACACACAGAGGGACGGCCGTGCGAGGACCCGGGGAGGAGACGCAGACACACACAGAGGGACGGCCGTGCGAGGACCCGGGGAGGAGACGCAGACACACACAGAGGGACGGCCGTGTGAGGACCCGGGGAGGAGACGGCCATCTGCACGCCCAGGAGAGAGGCCCCAGGGGGACCCAGCCCTGCCCACACCTGGGTCTCAGACTCCAACCCCCCAAGGACCACATATAAACATCCAGTGTTTGTGGTCCTTTGTCCTGGTGTCTTGCCCAGACTAATAACACAGGGGTGCGGTCTGGACTGTATTAAACTGAGAGGAACTTGGGGAGACCACATTCAGTCTCAAGGAGGCTGT
This sequence comes from Saccopteryx bilineata, assembly GCF_036850765.1. NCBI lineage: Eukaryota > Metazoa > Chordata > Mammalia > Chiroptera > Emballonuridae > Saccopteryx > Saccopteryx bilineata. The sequence goes on along the minus strand of NC_089493.1, from coordinate 299,832,491 downwards.
CGGATGCCCCTTCCCCCCTGAGACGTGCTGGGGTGTGACCAGATGGAATTCTGGTCCGGCTGCCCATGACATTGGTCATTGTTTTCAGGATCTCCGAAGATGGTTCCAGATGAAGATAACCCGGTGGGGGTGGGGGTGGGGAGGGAGGTGTTTGTGTTTGTGTGGGGGGGGGGCGTGTGTCGGGGGGGGCGGGTGGAGGTGGGAGAGACAGCATTTCCTAAACAGTCGCTTCCTGTGGGGTTTGGTTCTGCACCTGCTTTGGCACCAAGTCCCATCTCAGACGTCGTACAGAGGACAGAGCCCGAGTCTGGGCACCTGTGGATGCCTCGTCCCGCCTTCCACGGCTGAGCCCAAGTTCAGACAGACCCGTGTCTCTGGGAAAGCCGGAGACCCCCACCCCCTGGAGCCTTGGTGTTAGTTAGGCTTGGTCCTCCGGTCACGGAACGAGTTGGGAACATCTAGAGAGCGCCATGTTTCCTAGAGGGCGGGCGAGGCTGTTTACCTTTGTGTGGAAACCCAGCTTCGTGCAGCTGATGTTGGACACGTCCCCCCGGAGGTCCCAGGTCAACCTTCTCGTCCCCGGCTCCATCCTCAGGTTCGTCATGGGCGGGTGGGGATCTGAAACGGTTCAACGCGTTAGGTGTTGGGAGACATTCCCAGACGCGGCGGGCTCTGTCTCCCACCCAGTGAGCCGCTGACCCGCGGACGGCGAGTGCCAGATGGACAAACCGTGGCGGACCCACGGCACCTTATTGATCTCACGAGCTCACATTCACTCCCCCCACCCCCACCCCCACCCCGTGATGGTGGAAAAACTCCCAAGGGAACTTCACATTCCCTCTGCCACCCAGCTGCGTGTGAAATGGACTCTCCATAATAAGGTTAAGAATAGGAAACAGCCTGACCTGTGGTGGCGCAGTGGATAAAGCGTCGACCTGGAAATGCTGAGGTCACCGGTTCGAAACCCTGGGCTTGCCTGGTCAAGGCATATATGGGAGTTGATGCTTCTAGCTCCTCCCCCCTGTTCTCTCTGTCTCTCTCTCTCTCTCTGTCTCTCCTCTCTCTCTCTCTGTCTCTGTCTCTCCCTCTCCTCTCTAAAATGAATAAATAAATAAAAAAATAAAATATTAAAAAAAAGAATAGAAAACATTCTCATGGATTACAATCCATTCAGTTCCTGCCGCTCATGTTCATGGTTGCAGGTGGCTGGAGCCAATCACAGCTGTCCTCCGCGGCAACGCCACATTTTTATTGGATGATGCGCCTCGTCCACGGGTCGTTGTATGGCTCTCACGGAATTACATCTTTATTATATGCCGCTTAAGTGTCTGTTTGTCGCCGATAGCTTATTGGTTGCTTGCGTAACTGTACTAGCCAATGGGGTGAAGTTGCCACGGCATTCAAATAGTCCCGCCTTCTGGCATGCCACCTCACAAATTGAGGTTAAGGATTGGAGCAATTATTATGCTGTTAAGAAATCTTAACACCAGAAGGGGTCTTTGCAAGGGTACAAGACTAGAGGTTCTCCAATTGAAAAATAATGTCATGATAGCTAAGTCTTTGGCTCCTCTAAAGGTGAAATACGTGTCATTCCAAGAATTGATTTGGCTCCATCTCAAACAGGGTTGCCGTTTCAATTGAGACGTAGACAATTTCCTGTAAAACTTGCCTTTGCTATGACCATCAATAAGTCTCAGGGCCAACACGCTTAAGTGTGTTGGCATTTTTTTACCTGAGCCTGCATTTGGACACGGTCAACTTTATGTTGCCTGTTCAAGAGTTCATGAAAGAACGGACGTAAAATTAAAAATAATTGATGGTCCTCTGCAAGGCGAGCTTAAAAATGATGGAAAGATCTACACAAGAAATGTTGTGTACAAAGAGATCTTTGACATGTGATTTAACATTTTATTTTATTTTTTTATTTATTTATTTTTTTTTTCATTTTTCTGAAGCTGGAAATGGGGAGAGACAGTCAGACAGACTCCGGCATGCGCCCGACTGGGATCCACCCGGCACACCCACCAGGGGCGACGCTCTGCCCACCAGGGGGCGATGCTCTGCCCATCCTGGGCATCGCCATATTGCGACCAGAGCCACTCTCGCGCCTGAGGCAGAGGCCACAGAGCCATCCCCAGCGCCCGGGCCATCTTTGCTCCAATGGAGCCTTGGCTGCGGGAGGGGAAGAGAGAGACAGAGAGGAAAGCGCGGCGGGAGGGGGTGGAGAAGCAAATGGGCGCTTCTCCTGTGTGCCCTGGCCGGGAATCAAACCCGGGTCCTCCGCACGCTAGGCCGACGCTCTACCGCTGAGCCAACCGGCCAGGGCACATTTTATTAAGAATGTTAAGAAATGTACCACATCTTAAGAAATGTACCACAAGTGGTTTCCTTCATTGCACTTTACTTTAAACAATTAAGCAAGTAGAAGGGGGAAACCCCGTGGGGCAGTAAGCAAAGGGGCGTCCTCGCCGCCTGCCCTGGGTAATTCAGTTTGAATTAGCAGACACCTTTGCACAAATCATTTTAATTACAATTTATAATATCTAGAACAGCGGTCATTTCGTATGACCGCCGGGCTTTCTAGTTTTTAAAATATGTTGCGTTCATGGCTCTCTCAGCCCAAAAAAGTTCCCGACCGCTGGTCTAGAAGAATCGACTCAATGTTATCTTGCCAATAACTCAAGGCTATGAAAGTACGTCTATATCAGTGGTTCTCAACCTTTCTAATGCCGTGACCCCGTAATACAGTTCCTCATGTTGTGGTGACCCCCAAACCAAAAAATAATTTTGGTGGCTACTTCATCACTGTCATTTTGCTACAGTGATGATTCGGAATGTAAATACCTGATATGCATTATGTATTTTCCCATGGCTTTAGGCGACCCCTCCGGGGTCACGACCCACAGGTTGAGAACCGCTGGTCTAGAAGTTTCTTCAGAATTTCTCAGAAAGTTCTCGTTTAAAACTTAGAGGAAGTGACTGTTTATAAACTGGTAATTACCACCGGGACTAGTTATCACAATCACTACCTTTCGTTCAGATAAGAGAGGTCAAACCCTATGAGGATCTTGGCTTCTGGGTTGTTGTTTTTTTTTCTCATAACCTAATGAATTCCTTAAAACGTAAACTCGTCTGGGGACCTTGCTTGTCGAGAAAGGGTAACTTTTAATGGGGTTCTCCTGTCTGGAAACTTCCGTCCACTCCTGCTACGAGAACAGGAAATGTCATTAAGACGGTGGTGAGTGAGGAAGTGGGCAATAGGAGCGTTAGCACATTTTTATTATATTTTAGTTTACTTTGATGTGCTCTGTTTCTGTAAACATATAATCGTATATACAAAGTGTTAAATGACGTAATGAGGAAGTTTTCCATCATTCATTGTCCCATAAAGTCTTTCAGATAATGTTTATTCTTCTCCCAATTATAGCTGTGGTCACAAATAAAGAATTATTTTTTTTTTTTTTTGAGAGAGAGAGACAGACAGACAGACAGACAGGAAAGGAGAGAAGTGTGAAGGATCAACTCATAGTTGTGGCTCCTTAGTTGTTCATTGATTGCTTTCTCATATGTGCCTTGACCGTGGGGCTACAGCAGACCAAGTGACCCCTTGCTCAAACCAGTGACCTTGGGCTCAAGCTGGTGAGCTTTTGCTCAAATCAGAAGAGCCCGCGCTCAAGCCGGCGACCTTGGGCTCAAGCCAGAGACCACGGGGTCATGTCTATGAGCCTGCGCTCAAGCTGGCGACCTCGGGGTTTTGAACCCAGGCCCTCTGCGACCCAGGCCAACTCTCTCTCCACCATGCCACCGCCTTGGTCAGGATGCAAGATTGTTTTAGCCATCAACCTAATTTTCCCTGTTCACAGAAAACAGAGTATTTTCTACTCAACAGAAGTAGAAAATAAAAGGATTAAAAATTCACCCAACTGGGAATAAAATAATTTTTTTACCCTGATAAAAGAAATGCACACACACACACACACACAAAATCCTGTGGCTAATTCAGACTCAATAGTGAAAGGCTAACCACATCTCCTTAAGGCGTGGACGAGAGAAAGTATCTGTTCTACTCTGTTGGTTATTGTAGCAACAGCCCCTCAAATACAACTTGACCTAGGTTGGAGTGTTAGGAACTTTATGAGGAAAAGGGTAAAGTTTTTTTAAAGAATGCTTTTGTTTTTCTTTTTTTCTAAATGTTTATTTTATTGATTTTAGAGAGAGAGGAAGAGGGAGAGAGAGAGACAGAGAGAGAGAGAAAGAGGGAGAGAGAGACAGAGAGAGAGGGAGAGAGAGAGACAGAGAGAGAGAGGAAGAGGGAGAGAGAGAGGAAGAGGGAGAGAGAAAGAGACAGAGAGAGAGACAGGAACATCACTGTTCCTCTATGTGCCCTGACCGGGGATCGAACCGGCGACCTCTGCTTCAGGACGATGCTCTAACCAACGGAGCCATCCGGCCAGGGCAGAAATGCCTACATTTTTTAGAGCTGAGTGGCTGCTTCCTTGAGATTTTAATGAGTTTGTCCTAGAAAGCATCTCACTTCCTGACTGTGATTCTAGAACGGCCGCCGTCCTGAGCTGACCACAGGCGTGACGGCAGCCTCTGGCCCACGGGAGCCCAAGAGGGGGTCCTGGTAATGCCGGGACCTGGGCGTTGGGGTCTGAGAATACAAGGAGGGGGTCCCCCTTTCGACCAGACCTCCTGCACATCCCTGGACCCTGGTGGCAGCCCCGTGAGCACGTCCTCGTCAATGGAAACGGGACAGGAGCCACGTGTGGTCTGTACCCGCCCTGTGTGGGTGCCGTGGGCACCCCCTCCAAGGCCCCCTCCTCCAAGGACGTGAGGAGCCACCAGGAAGGATGCCGGGTCATCGAATGAATTCCCGGGACCCGTAAATGAGACCTCATCTGGCAATAGGGTCTCTGCTGATAAGGTGTCTCTGAACGGTCAGAGAGGAGTCACCCTGGGTCAGGGGGGCCCTCTGCAGGCTCCCAGTGACAGGGACCTTAGAAGAGACGGAGGAGGAGACACAGACACAGAGGAGAAGCCACGTGGGGACGGAGGCAGAGACGGGAGGGAGGCGGCCACCAGCCCCCGGGGACGCCTGGAGCCCCAGGAGCTGGGAGAGGCAGGGGGGACCCTCCCTGGAGCCCCTAGAAGCAGTCTGTGATAACAGTCGCAGCTGACAAAGACGGCACCCCCAGGAGAAGCCCCAGCCCCCTCCCACCCAACACAAACCACCCACGCCCTCCCCACCCCTCCCCACCCCCTTGAGGAAGGAGCTGACTTGAGCAGGGTTATGAAGTGCTGTGGCCATAACCTCAGCTCACATCATCTGGGCTGTCACCATCGCCCAGAGCGGTCGCAGACTGGCCTTTTGGGTTTAGAAAATATCTCCTTCTTCCTAAGATTCTCAGGCGATATAAGATTATTCCCCTCGGTGTTAAAAAAAAAAATAATAACATCAATGGAGACCCTTTAAACCAGTGGTCCCCAACCTTTTTTGGGCCACAGACTGGTTTCATGTCAGAAAATATTTTCACGGACCGGCCTTTAGGGGTGGGGACGGATCAATGCATCACTTGACCGAGACAAGCGTCAAGAGTGAGTCTCAGACGGATGGAACAGAGGGAATCTGGTCATTTAAAAAAAAATAAAACATCGTTCAGACTTCAATATAAATAAAATGGAAATAATTTAAGTAATTTATTCTTTCTCTGAGGACCGGTTCCAAATGGCCCACGAACTGGTACCGGTCCGCGGCCCCAGGGGTTGGGGACCACTGCTTTAAAACGAAGGTGCTGCCCCCAAGGGACCGTTTTTGCACATCAAATGCCCCAAACCTCTGGACACTAAAACAGGACAGAATGACCTCTGCACGGGGGGGAGGGGGCACAGCCGCCTGGTGTCACCAAGAGCTGCTGTTTGCAAAGGTGACCAGACAGCAGATATGTGACCACTAGACGGTCAGCTACAGGAATGAAGACTAAACACATTGTTTAGAATCAGCGTCACCGTGGCCCTGGCCGGTTGGCTCAGTGGTAGAGCGTCAGCCTGGCGTGCAGGAGTCCCGGGTTCGATTCCCGGCCAGGGCACACAGGAGAGGCGCCCATCTGCTTCTCCACCCCTCCCCCTCTCCTTCCTCTCTGTCTCTCTCTTCCCCTCCCGCAGCCAAGGCTCCATTGGAGCAAAGATGGCCCGGGTGCTGGGGATGGCTCCTTGGCCTCTGCCTCAGGCGCTAGAGTGGCTCTGGTCGTGGCAGAGCGACGCCCCGGAGGGGCAGAGCATCGCCCCCTGGTGGGTGTGCCGGGCGGATCCCGGTCGGGCGCATGCGGGAGTCTGTCTGACTGTCTCTCCCCGTTTCCAGCTTCAGAAAAATACAAAAAAAAAAAAAAAAAAAAAGAATCATTGTCACCATGCCATGTCACCTGCAGCCATAGCAACGGCTCCCTGCTGCGGGTGTCACCGTCCCCAGTCCCCTTCCCCATAAACACACATCAGTTTTGTCTCCGCAGGGGGGAGGGACCCTCTCTGGGCTCCCGCCTGAATCGGGCTTCCCGAGTCGCTGTTTTTATAGATCTCAGAGAAAAGCGGTTGCCCCTCGCTGTGAAAGATCCTGCCATTTGGGGGTGCACACCCGTCCTTTCTCTTACTGGGCACAGAGGTGGCCCCGGTCCTTGCCCCCCCCCCCCGGGGAGAGCCCCCGTGCCCATCCAAGATGCTGTCGTCCGAAGGCACCCTGGGTTCAGTGAGCGATGTGTCGCTTTGGGCCAAAGCACGGTTTCCTTGGTAAATAAAATCAAAATTCTCGTGGTTCTGGGGACCAAAGTGTCCACATGTCCGCTTCTCTCCAGGGGGCTCAAGGAAGCATCTGTTGCAGGCTTTGCCACCCGAGCCTCTCGGGGACGCCCCCCAATTCTTCATTTTGTGGCTGCATCCACCCCAAACCGTGTCCCCTGAGCCCATGCCTTGGGTGGCAGGTCCCCTGTTTATATCAGGGGCCAGTGGCATTGTACGAGGACCTCATCACCCTTGTACAAACTCTCTCTGTTCCCCAACGTGTCACCTCCCCGGTTTCCGGAGGCTGGGACTTGGGCGTGTGAATCGGGTCGGGACGGGATTCAACCCCGGAGGGGGGGGCATGGTTCTCCCCCAGGGTCCTTTCCCCTCCCAGGAACAGGACGGCATCGGTGGATGGGAAGGAATCGATTCTACACGCTGAGGCCACCCCAAGTCCCCGGGCACCCTGACCCAGTCAGTCATAGACCACGTCCTGATTTTGCAGGGCATCACCCCCTCCCCGGGAGTGGGGAACGGACGAGGTGAGAGGCAGACGGGAAGCCCTGTGTTACCCCCTGTCGCTGCCCCGAGGGGGGGGGGCTCTCTCTACGGACACACGGTCCCGACAGCTTCACCCGAACGCCGTTACAGACGTGTGCACGCGCCGGGGACCGGGGTGCCTACCGTGGTCCGTGTGCGGCAGGCGGGACGCGGGTGCGGACGTCAGGAGCAGGGCCAGGCTGAGCAAGGCCATGGGGAGGTGGCCCCCGCGGGCGGGAGGGGGTGAGCTGGAAAAGAGGGAAAAGAGACAGGGTGTGGGCGTGGGGGTGGCTTCGGGGGGTGCAGGGGGGGGAGGCAGGGGTGTTTGACGGTTTGCAGGGACTCCGGTGCTCGGAGAGCGGGGAGCTCGTTGCAGGAGGTAAGGCTCTGGTGCTGTGTGTGCACCTGAGTGTCTGTGCACGCGTGTGTCTTTCCGTGTATGTAAGTCTGCCCGCCTTCACAGAGCGCCTGCCCGGGCAGGGGGGGGTGAGAGCTCCTTGTCTGCCCCCTGACCCCCCCACACCCCCACCCGGACGCCAGAAAGGCGGCCGGCACCAGGAAAAAAACAGCAGGAAGCCCCGTGCTGACCAAGCCCTGGCAGGAAGCCCTAATTAACAAGAGTATCTAATCAGGGAGCCTGCGTTTCCTGCAGCGATCCAGTTCCAGTAAGTGGACCCTGCGTGATCAGCGTGTGCCAGCCCAGGACTTGCTTCCCGGGATCCCCGGGATTGCTTCTCGGCTGGCCGGCCGGGACTCCTGGCCTCTTAGTGCTCCTGTGCCCGCCGGACAGTGCCTTCTCCTCCGTGTCCGTGTCTCTGTGTCCCCCGCCCCCCCCTGTCTCTTCTGCTGACCCTGTCATGGGTCAGCGCGCTGACCCGGGCTGACCTCTTCTCAGACCTTGCTGATGGGTCACCCCATTCCTCCCCCAGCCTGGCTCTTATATTGCAAACGTCATGAGCACCTTGCCGGGCGGACCGGACTGACCACCCCCCAGGAGAGGACACTGTCAGCCCGTCACCTGCAGGCGTAGGGGACACACACATCTGGTCACCCATTTCTTAGCACAGCGTACACATAACATGGAATGCAATGTGTATAAAAGCACAAGAGCCACGTGCATCATGAGGAAAAGGAAAGATTCTAAAAAGACTACAGTTTTAAACATGGGGACAACCTGGGCCGTGTCTTCAGTTAATTCGAAGGGGGGACTCAGTGGCTGCCGACCCTTCTGGGGGGTGGGGTGGGTGTCCGGGGTGGGGGAGGGGAGGCGGGCGCCTGTCCTTGGCTTCTGCTCAGACGCCCCACGCCCCGCAATACACACAAAGCGTCAGCACGATGACCCTCACCCGGGAGAGACTTTCCTCGCTTGTTATCAAAGTGAACGAGCTCTAAAAACCCAAATGCATTAAAACGTCCTCATTGGGTGTCAACGTGCCCCAAGTTATGACCCTATGGAACGCCGACCCCCCCTGCAGCTGGGTGTGGGCAGAGAGGGGGCCAGAGAAAGAGGCTGGGTCTCAGGATGACCCTGCTCCGACCCCCCGCCTGTCTGGAGAGAGGGAACGTGAGTCCGTCTGTACACCTGCAGGACGGGGTGGTTATCGACAGGCCTTGGTCCTGGCCGGCCGCCTGCTGGGGGCCGTAGGGGGGGGTCTCTGCCTGCTCATTCTTCAGTCATAGGGGACCCACGGGGCACCCGGCTCGGAGGGGCTCAAAGAACCAACATGCCCTGGACGCTCAACGCTACGGACATCTGGGGCGGGTATCAATGAGAAGGTGAATGTGTAGGGGTCTGGAGCCCCCTTTCTTTCTTTTTTTGCATTTTTCCGAGGCTGGAAACGAGGAGGCAGTCAGACAGACTCCCGCATGCGCCCGACCGGAATCCACCCAGCATACCCACCAGGGGGCGATGCTCTGCCCATCCGGGGCGTCGCTCTGCTGCAACCAGAGCCACTCTAGCGCCTGAGGCAGAGGCCATGGAGCCAACTTTGCTCCAATGGAGCCTCGGCTGCGGGAGGGGAAGAGAGAGACAGAGAGGAAGGAGAGGGGGAGGGGTGGAGAAGCAGATGGGCGCCTCTCCTGTGTGCCCTGGCCGGGAATCGAACCCTGGACTCCTGCACGCCAGGCCGACGCTCTACCACTGAGCCAACCGGCCAGGGCCTGGAGCTCCCTTTCTGACGGACCACCCAGGGCATACAGCAGATCAGCGGGTCCACTCCGTTCCCATCCAGCTGCGTGTTTGGGACGCGTCCCGTACACAAATCACACGCCGTGTGAGCCTGTCTGCCTGGCTTCTCTCTCACTGAGTGTCCCCCGCCTGAGGTCCATCCATGTCCCGGCCTGAGTCAGGAGTCAGACCTCTGCTGCTTTTCCTGGCTGCGTAATATTCCACGGTGGGCATGGGCCGCATGTTGTCCATCTGCTCCTCCACCCCTTGGCCTCTGCCACCCATGGTGCCACGAGGAATTTCTGCTTTAGCCAGCCTTCTAGAACAGCCTAGAAGCCTCACTGGACTTGGAGAACCATGGGCCCCGAGGCCCCTTTCCCAATCTCCTCCCTGCCCCCCACGCTGGCCACCAGGAAGGAGCCACTTAGCCGGCCCGGGTCAGCTCCTCCCGATAGACACAGCCTTGCCTAGCCTCGTGGGCAAGCTGACATTTTCTACCTTTAAAAAAAGTTTTTTTTAAAAAGGGTAAAAACATAGCCGAGCATCTCAGCCTCAGGCACGCACCACGGAACAACGATCATATTGGGGTCCCCAGCATGGCTACTGGGCGTGAGTCTCTGAATCCGGGGTGCACGGCCCACGGACGCCCCCCTCCCAGCTGACCGACTCCCCGTGAGCAGCCCGGTGTCTCCACACGGGGGGGTCTTGGACGACAGCCACCACCTCTCTGCGAACTGACCTCTTACCTGGAGTCCAGCATGAGGGAGGCAGCCCCTGCCCCCCCGAGCTCTCGTCCAGGCGGCTTCGGGGAGCCCCCCCTGTGCACCCCTCACTGGTGTCTTGTGCCCCGTGCAGCAGCAGGAGGAAGCAGGGAAGAAGCCCAAGTTTTGCTTTTCCCCCATCCAGACTTTTATATCCTCCGGGCGGGGCCCGCCCCCAGGACTGGAGCCAGCCAGAGATGGTCACATGGTGTGGGGGGCCCCCCCACGGTCAAGAGCCCTTCTCTCCTGCTCTGTGTCCATTCGCCTCTGTCTCTGAGATTCGGGGGTTCATCAGAACGGCACGGCCCAGCGGCTTCCCCGAAATGCAGCCTCTTTCAGAAGTAACTGTGTGTGTGTGTGTGTGTGTGTGTGTGTGTGTGTGTTGGGGGGGGGAGGGCTGTGTTCTCCATTCTTCCCCCTCCTTCCTCTTTGTTATGACCCCTCTCCGCCCCGTGTTCACGGCTTCACATCGGGTTGAGCAACTTCCTGCCGCTGGGGATTGGCGGGCAGGCAGGCAGGCAGGCGGCCTGAGGTCTCTGCCCACCCCACCCCCTCCACCACCCACCCCCAGGCATCGGGAGGCTTTGCTCAAGTCCCCCTCACTGGAAAGACTTCCTCCCCTCATGCCTGAGCCCCTCGGGGGTCAGAGCGACATTGAGTCTCCAACGTGGTCTCTGCCCAAGAGGACCCCCTGGGTGGCATCTGCGACTCCCCTCGCTGGGCAGAGCCCCCCCTGTGGTCTGCCCACCTCGACATCCTTCCAGTCAGCCGGTGCAGGGCGGACTCGCACAGGTGAGGTGTGCATTACAAGGGAATAGATTAACTGTGCAGAGGACAGGGGAGCGAGCCCCTGGCAGAGAGGACAGAGGTCCGGAAGGGAGGGCCCCCTGGGGGAATCAGGATGTTCTAGTCAGAGGTCCCCCAACTTTTTACACAGGGGGCCAGTTCACTGTCCCTCAGACCATTGGAGGGCCGCCACATACAGTGCTCCTCTCACTGACCACCAATGAAAGAGGTGCCCCTTCTGGGAGTGTGGCGGGGGGCTGGATAAATGGCCTCAGGGGGCCGTAGTTTGGGGACGCCTGTCAGGTGTATACAACACAGGGCTACAGGGTCCCCCCCGGCTGCTCCACTCCCCGGGGGGGGGGCTCTTTGTCCTCTCTGGGCTGTGGGAGCCCAGCGTGGGGAGGGAGTGCTGAGATGGTCTACATCCTGGGCACATCGGGGAACCAACCAGGTTGGGTGGGGGACAAGCCCCTGCTGACACTCCCCAGGCCAGGAGAGAAAGGGCAGACAGGGTTTCCAACCCAACTGAGGTTCTACGTTTATTATGACTGACCCAACTGGGGTCGTGAGGGGGATGGGCTTTCTGTCTCGGAGGGTTAGAGACGGTGCATCCAAAAGGGTCGACGAAAGGCGTCCCTTGGTCCTGGATGGTGGCTCAGCGGATAGAGCGTCAGCCTGGCTTGTGGACGTCCCGGGTTTGATTCCCGGTCAGGGCACACAGGAGAAGCGCCCACTGGCTTCTCTCTCCCTCCCCCTCTCCTTCCTCTCTGTCTCTCTCTTCCCCTCCCGCAGCCAAGGCTCCATTGGTGTGAGTGTGGCCTCCAGCCACTGAGGATAGCTCTGTGAAACATGTCAGCCTCAGGCACTAAAAATGGCTGGGTTGATTCAAGCATCGGCCCCAGATGGGGGGCTGCCAAGTGGATCCCAGTGGGATCTCACAATCTCCCTTCCTCTCACTTAAAAACAAAATAAACGAATGAATGAATGGATAAAAAGACAGGCGTCCCTAAACAGAAGAGTCGGAATACTGAGCAGGCGTTACGACGAGTTCTTCTGAGGATCCCACTGAATTTCTTGAAAGAACCCGGGAGGCCCCTAGAAAAGGTACTGAGTTAGACCCGCAAGCCCCTGAGAACGTGGGAATGGGAAGCGCGACCTTCATCTCCCGGAATACACCGGACACACGGGCCAGAGACTTCGGGAGGGAGAGGGAGGAAGAGCCACGAATCCTTCCCCAACGAGCAGACGTTGCGTTGACAGTGCACAGCAGCAGGGGACAGACCGCAGAAGGCCCACAGGTGCCTGGGTGAGTCAAGGGAGCCCAGCTACCCCCCCACCTCCAAATCTGGGGCTGCTCGTCAATGTGACTGACAGGTGCCCTCTGGTTTCCAAGGGGACCCAGGAGACCTGCGCTCTCAGGGACCCAGGGCGAGCAGCTGTGTCTCCTGGGAACCAGGGGTTTGCGCTGCCCCAGCCACTGTTTCGGGAGGGACGTGGAGATTTCCTGTACGTTTCACAGACTGCTGCCCCACAAACTCATCTCCCTGGATGGCTGGGAGGGAGCAGGACCTCACTATGAAATGGGGATCTCTGCAGACGGGATGAACGGGAGGGTCTGAGAGGAGTCACCCTGGGTCAGGGGGGGCCCTGCATGGACCCAGTGACAGGGACCTTAGAAGAGACGGAGGAGGAGACACAGACACAGAGGAGAAGCCACGTGGGGACGGAGGCAGAGACGGGAGGGAGGCGGCCACCAGCCTGGGGACACCTGGAGCCCCAGGAGCTGGGAGAGGCAGGAGGGGGGACCCTCCCTAGGGTCCCCAGAGGGAGCACAGCCCTGGAAACCCCTGGACCTCACACGTCTCCTCTCCGGGACGGGCAAGTGTCTGGTTTGAAGTCCCTGCATTGCAGTCATTGATTTTTAGCTGCCCGGGGACACCCCTAGAATAACCCTAATCCCCCCTTTTTCTTCTCCCCATGCTGACCTCTGACCCCTTTCCCTCCCTCTCTTCTCTCCTCACCAGGTCCCCACTCCCCAGTCCCAGGAGAGAAGATCTGACTGTCTCAGGGGGTCTTGACCCCACTGGTCCACACTGTTGCCCGCACGGTTCAGCCACCAACACGACCCTGGGCGGACGTCCCCCGTCCTGACATTTAGTTCAGACCGCCTGGCATCGATCACACAGGTGCCCCTGGGGTCAGGTCCACGCCCGAAGTCGTAGCGCGTGTTTCCACGGGAAACCCTAACTCTCCCTCTCAGAAGCTGGGCAACTCGGCCGTAACCTCGGGGTGCTCACCCTGCCTGGTGCATCACATCTCTGCCTCCCCCCCTCCCCCGGCAATGATGGGTGTGCTCTTCCCCGGGGAGGGAGCGCGTCCTGTTTTCTTCGTTGAATTCACGGAAAGTCTTTTGAAAGACTGAGCGGCCTTTTATCTGAGCTCTGCCCCGCCCGAGAGCCTCAAGTTCTGAAATGAAACCCCTGCCTTATCAGCAGCAGCTGAGCCCCTTGTGCAAGGTACCAATGGCCACATCGTCACTTTCTTCACCCACAGGAGAGATCAGTGGAAAAACAGGGTGGAGCCCCCTTCTCTCTCTCTCTCTCTCTCTCTCTCTCTCTCTCACACACACACACACACACACAGGAATAGTACACAGCCATGAAAAAGGGGCGAGACTCTGCCCGAGGCTACCACCCGGGTGGAGCTTGAACACGCAATGTTCAGGGAGAGAGAGAAGGCGGACACGCAAGGTCCCACACAACGCGTGATTCCGTTTGTGGGACACGTGTAGAACAGGCAAATCCCGCAGAGAGAGACCGAGAGGGGGGGGGTCCGTGGTGGTGGTCAGGGGCTGGGCGAGAGGGGATGCTGGTGACTCTGGCTCACGCCAGACGGGTCTCTCTCTTGGGGTGATGAGAATACGGTGGAATTAGATAGGGGGCGCTGGTTGGGAAAATATTGTGACTGCATGGCACCTCGTGGGAAATGTCATGTCATCTATATTTTTCTGAGAGAGAAAGAGAGAGAGAGAGAGAGAGAGAGAGATGCTCTGACCCTCCTCTCTACAGGAAATGTCTTGGGGACAACATTGAGAATGTCCCCCCAGAATGGCCGACGCCTCAATCAGCCCCGTGGCGTGCTGCAATGACTGCGGACACGAGTTTCCGTCCCTCCCGCCTCCGAGAACAGCTCCAGGTTGTAAAATCTCCTCCCTGGAGAAGACGACACCCCCCCCCCCGGCTGGGTGCTGAAAAGACTCTCCGTTCTCGGGGTGCAGAGCGGATCCCGCACCTGGGGGCTCAGAAGGACTGGAGGGGGCCGGCAGGGAGCCGGGAGACTCAGGGTCCACGAGCATGCACCCACATCATTTTTCACGGCTGCGTACTATTTCGTTTAACAGCTGTGCCTTGATTGACAGGGTTGCCAGCCCACGTCCCACAATAAGTGCGGCGTGGTGGGTATTTTCTGCTTAAGGCCCCGACATACTCGGCAGAGGTGACCCCTGAAGGGGTGTGGTCACTGGGCGTGGCCGCGTCTGGAGCTGGAGACCAGCAGAAGCTCAGGGGACCTTGGTTGTGTCATGTAGACAGCCAGGACGGGGAGAGGGGTGGGTTCAAGACAGAGGCCAGACGAGAGGCAACAAACAGGGCCCCTTCCTGCTGGTCAGGTGCCTGGAGACGGGGTGGTGGCCGCCCCTCCCCCCCCCCAGGAACCGGGATGGGGACGACGGGAGTCCAGCCTAGCTCACTCTCCGCCCTGACCCCAGCGCACGCCAGGCCTGACGATTTCAGCAAAGCCCTCCCTCCATATCTGAAGGTCACACTGCGTCCTCTGCCCCAGGAGGGACATACATCTCATTCTTGCCGTTGGCTCTGCCCCTTGGATCCGGGGACCCCAGCACCCAGCTAGGCGGTTGGAATGTGTGAACCAGGAGGGACAGGTGTCTCCCGGGTCTGGCCATGCCCACCTCCCCACTTCCCGTTTCTGCTTCTAAAAGCGACCCCCGCGTTCCCCCTGGCCCCCCTTCTCCCCGTGTGTGCACGGCGGATGCAGAAGCGCTATAGGAGGAAAGGTTATTTATTACCAGAAGCCACCCCGAAAGCAACCACAGGCAATGTGGGGAGCAGCCGTGCACCCCGAAGTCGCCACATCTGGTTGGCACCGAACCTCCCATTGCGGGCGCGTCCCCACATGCACAACTTGCTACAGATACTCTTTTATTTTTATTTGATTTTTTGGAGTATGTCAGTTTATTTTCACTAGAAAAAGAAATGGCTTTTGAAAGAACAAGGCACAGGTACAAGCCTCAGAAGAAAAAAAAGCCGCCTGACGTTTGACAGCCAGCGTCCGCCCTGGCATTTCTGGCAACGCATTCTCCTGGGTATGCGTGTATCTGAACGCACCACCTCACCTGCGCGGACCTCACGCCGCGGGGCCGTGAACAGTGATGTGGATGCACGCCCGTGGACCCTGAATCTCCCAGCGCCCTGCGGGGCCCCTCCAGCCCTTCCGAGCCTCCCCCCCACCCTGCCCCCAGCTGCGGGATCTGCTCTGCACCCCGATACTTTCCGGTTTTGCGAAAGCTAGGCGGTGACTGTCTCCTGAGCAGCCAGCAGACAGGTGTCTGTCGGGTCACCTTGGACCAGAGAAGTTCTCGGAAACACGCGGAGGACCTTTGTACGTGAGGATCTCACTCCTTGGGGAAGCGGTTGAGATAGTTTTCTCATCCGTGGGTCCCCCACTGCCAGTTAGATGAACGGTCCCCGGCCATCGTGACTCCCACGGAGGTGGGCACAGCAGCTCCATGCACCCCCAGATCTCTGGGGAAGGTGTCACATCGGCGAGGACAGTGCCTGCCACCCCCCCACCCCCGAGAGCCATTGCAGTGCTCATTGAAAAGCTCAGAGGCCCTGGCCGGTTGGCTCAGTGGTAGAGCGTCGGCCTGGCGTGCAAGGGGTCCCGGGTTCGATTCCCGGCCAGGGCACACAGGAGAAGCGCCCATTTGCTCCTCCACCCCTCCCCCTCTCCTTCCTCTCTGTCTCTCTCTTCCCCTCCCGCAGCCGAGGCCCCATTGGAGCAAAGTTAGCCCGGGCGCTGGGGATGGCTCCTTGACCTCTGCCCCAGGCGCTAGAGTGGCTCTGGTCGCGGCAGAGCGACGCCTCGGAGGGGCAGAGCATCGCCCCCTGGTGGGCGTGCCGGGTGGATCCCGGTCGGGCGCATGCGGGAGTCTGTCTGACTGTCTCCCCATTTCCAGCTTCAGAAAAATACAAAAAAAAAAAAAAAAAGAAAAGAAAAGCTCAGAGACACCAGGGGGCAGAAGCAGCGTCCCCCTCTGTCCACCCTCGCCCTGGTCCGTGTCTGTCCGGCTGTGCCTGTGCCAGTGTTCTCCACACATCCTGTCCCCCAGGGGAGACCGCTCCGAAGCCGTTTCCAAAGTCCAGGCAGCGGTCTGCACAGCTCACCCATCCTCTCCTCTGAGGTTTGGCAGCTGCGTCCTGGGGGGCGGGTTCAACCAAGCGCAAAGGTGTCTCCGTTTCCAAGGTGACCGCTGGCCCCCCGGGCACGGAAGCAGGGGAGACAGAACAGGGGTGGGCTTTTGAGTCACGGCAGAAGCTTTTTTACACCCCGAGCGGACGAGGCTCGGGAAGGTCGTTTTCAGCAGGGTCGGGGGCTGACGTGGGGTTTGCGGCTTCTGCTCGTCCGCTGGCAATGGGCTGGGTCTCTTCCACCACGAGGATGTCCTCGGATTCCGGCCAGCACGGGGCTGGGCTGTCCCCGTCCCAGGAGATCTAAGAGAGGAGGACACGGTTGGGGGGGGAGGGGGAAGGTCAGGGACTGGGGTCCCCAGTTCTCCGGGTGAGGTGACAGCGGTGGGAATGGCCCCCTGCCCACCGTTCATGGTAGCCCCGAGTGACCCTCAACGGGAGCAGAGACACAGAACGGGGTCAGCGCACTGTGGAATACCATGCAGCTGTGAAAAGGAGCGAGGGGCCGACCACAGGAAGAACACACCGCTGTGACCTCCGTATCTGCCCCGCTGGAAGTAACACGCAGCCCAAGGGCATCACGGTGTCCCCGGGGGATGGACACACCGTCTCTGGCTGAGGACCGATGGCCCCTGGTCACCATCACGACTCTGCCCATTGACCCTGGAGTGGAAATCGCTTTGAACCCCAAACTGGAGACCTCGCTTTGGGGGAGGGGGGCATGTCAGAGGTTGGAAGAGACAGGGATGAGTGACCCCAGCAAGGGTGGGGTCTGCTGTGCCCTGACACCCCCTCCTCTCCTGTTCCAGTGTCCCGGCCCCCACAGCTGGCTACCTCTCTCCCTGGCCACCAGCTCCATGACCCACGCCGGTCACCCAGCCCCCAGGACGCAAGGCTGAGAAAAACATTGCTCCGGGGACAGTGACCGCCTCCAGCCTGCATGGTGGTGGCAGGTGGCAGGGACCCAGCTGAACGGCTCCTACACAATTCGGGGTGGGGCACCCTAAATGTAAGAGGGGGTTACCCTGGCCAGCCTGCGGCTGAGAAGCAGGTCTAGGGGACACACATTCCTGTGTCCACCTGCGGGGGTTTCAGCAATGCCCGTCACAGAGGAAATACCGTGACAGCAGCACTCCCTGGCTACTCTGGGCCCCTGACAGAAGAGGCGTTTCCTGTGTGAGGTTGGGTGTTGTGCACCGTTAATGGCAAAAAGCCATTATAGATTGGAGGCTTGGCAGGGGGCTAAGTTCTCCCCCCTCCATCTCCGTGTTTGGCTTTGATGCTGAGTGTTTGCACCCACTCCACTGCCTTCCTTGGGTTGCAGGAAGCAATATACATGCCCTTCCTCTGACTCTTTGTTTGTTTCAGACGTTTGTAAATTTCACTAATGTATCCTCTTTTTGCCTTGGGAGAGTTCCTGTCTTAGCCTTGGATGTGCAACTTTGTATCAGGGTCCTTGATTTGCATATGGCTATATAATAAAGAGAACTGGGGCTGTGAGGCACTCAGATGCTGCCAGGCAGTTTGAAGAGTCCTCTCGTCCCGTGACAAGTGTGTTTCCTCAGTTCCGCACCGTTATTTGGAGCCGCGCTGGTCCACGGCAGGTGGGGGACCCCCGAGGATTGTGGGGGTCACCTGTGCCGAGTGTGGGCTTGGACGGGACCCTGGGAAACCCGACTGGTCCGGGCTTCTGTCCTTTCCTCTCAAAAAGTAACCCTGCGACGGCCCTGGCTGGTTGGCTCGGCAGTAGAGTGTCGGCCTGGCGTGCAGGAGTCCCGGGTTCGATTCCTGGCCAGGGCACACAGGAGAAGCGCCCATCTGCTTCTCCACCCCTCCCCCTCTCCTTCCTCTCTGTCTCTCTCTTCCCCTCCCGCAGCCGAGGCTCCATTGGAGCAAAGATGGCCCGGGTGCTGGGGATGGCTCTGTGGCCTCTGCCCCAGGCGCTAGAGTGGCTCTGGTCGCAACAGAGCGACGCCCCGGAGGGGCAGAGCATCGCCCCCTGGTGGGCAGAGCATCGCCCCTGGTGGGCAGAGCGTCGCCACTGGTGGGCGTGCCGGGTGGATCCCGGTCGGGCGCATGCGGGAGTCTGTCTGACTGTCTCTCCCCGTTTCCAGCTTCAGAAAAATACAAAAAAAAAAAAAATAATAACCCTGCGACGTATCAATGAAGCCACTCCGGGAAACCACAGCTGCACCCTGATTTTGTCCAGCACCCCTAAACTCTGCCCTGAGGTGCACAGGCTTCTCAAAAAGCTGCTCCAGGGAGCTCAGAAGGCTCTCTTGGGGGAGGGTTTCAGGAGGAAATGGCTTTGAACCCCCAAACTGGAGACCTCGCTTAGGGGGAGGGGGCCATGTCAGGCTCACCACGGGGTGGGGGGAGCGTACGTACAAAGCGAGGTTGGAAGTGACAGGAATGAGTGACCCCAGCCAGGGTCCCTCGGCCGGCCACCCACCGAGAGAGGCTGCCCACGGAGAAACAGCCTTCGTGGCTCAGATGCTGTCCCCCGCTGCACCCCCAAAACTCTCTCCCGCCTGGAGCCGGGGGAAGGACACCCGATTCACAAGCAGGATTTTGCCGAGGGGACGCGTGGCGGATTTGAAGATAGTGTGACCCGGGTCCGCACGGTGACCCCGGGGAAAGAGATAGAGACGGAGAGAGACCCAGGGACCCGCTAGGAATCCCCACGTTGCTCTGTGCTCTGAGGGCCATCTCATCTCGACGCTAGGACGCATTTCAGCTTCGCTGGGATGCCCAGATGGGGGGGAGCGGACATGGCGGTGACGCCCTCCCTTTCCTTGGTCCCCATCTGCTGCCTCTTATCTGTACACCTGGGACCAGCGTGGGACCCGGGGGAGCAGAGGTGACCCCCGCTCAGGGGCACCGCATCCCCCCAGCCAGCCCGCACCAGCAAGGCCTGTCTGAGCCCAGAGGGGCAGCCGCTGAACGCGCGCACTCACCTCCGGACAGGAGACAGGGGGGCCCATCACCTCCCTCTTGACCTGCGGCACGGGCGGGAACAGCCTCAGTCTCAGGGGGAACCTGGGGAGCAGAGAGAGAGAAGCCGTAAAGGACCCACACCCTCAAAGTCCGATCCGAGTGGTGGTGGTGGTGGTGGTGGTGGTGGGGGTCGGGGTGGGGGGGCTCTTCCATTCCCAGGGCCCCCGGCCCCCCCTAGGATGCAAGGATGAGAAAACACGGCTTCAGGGGCCGTGAGTGCCTCCAGCCTGCACGGTGGTGGCATGCATGCGGCCGGGCCACCAGCAGGGACCGGGACAGGGACGCCTGGCAGAGGCCGGACCCCAGAACCCACAGGGCGCCTGCAGGTCCCCCAGGGGGGCCGTCACCGCCTGATGAATGTGGGGCCCCATCTGCTAGACTGGCCAGGACGGAGGTGGGGGGCAGTGTCTGCGTCTGGCGTGGGCAGCCGTGCCCGGAAGCCACCCAGCCCCGAACACAGAGAGGGTCAGAGCTCTGACCACCGCTGACCCTGAGTGACCCTTCCCCGGCCGGCCACCTTCCCTGACGCCCGTGGCTCTCGGCTCAAACGCACCGGAGAGGCTGGTGTGGATGCAGCAGCTTCCTCACACGAACTCCCCAATTCTGCCGGTGCCCACAGGCGTGCCCCCCCAACCCCCAGCCCCAGGGCCACGTCAGGCCCGCCAGGACTCCTCACGGCCTCACAGGGTTAAATGTCGACCTGGAAATGCTGAGGTTGCCGGTTCGAAACCCTGGGCTTGCCCGGTCAAGGCACATATGGGAGTTGATGCTTCCTGCTCCTCCCCACCTTCTCACACACAGGTGAAGCAACTGCCCGCCGTGAAGGCTGGAAGAGCCCCAGGACTCTCCGAGCACCCCACAGGGACCCTGTGGCCGTTTGACTGGGGTCCTGGCACCCCAAAAGGTCTGGGGAGCCCCCACCTGCCGGGGAAGCAGGCTCTGTGCTCGCCGCTGCCCCCCGGTGTCTGTTGGGACGTACTGCGTGCTCAGCGCCACCGGGGAGGAGTGACCAGGGTGTGTGTGGTCACAGGCAAGGGGCAGGCGGGTGGGTGGGGACTCCCTGACCGCTGTTGAGGTCATGACCTCTGGGCCCGCGGGGACCTCAGGACACCCTGAGCACACAGACCGCTGGCTTAAGACCCACACGATAAAGAGAAACAAAGGCGTTTACCCATCAATAAGAGGTCTTTCTTTTCTCTCTCTCTCTTTTTAAAATTACTTTTATTTATTTATTCATTTTAGAGGGGGGACAGAGAGAGAGAGAGAGAGAGAGAGAGAGAGAAGGAAGGGAGGAGCAGGAAGCATCAACTCCCATATGCGCCTTGACCAGGCAAGCCCAGGGTTTCGAACCGGCGACCTCAGCATTTCCAGGTCGACGCTTTATCCACTGCGCCACCACACGTCAGGCTCTCTCTCTTTTTTAAATCTTTATTTTATTGGTTTTACAGAGAGGAAGGGAACGAGCAGGGGAGAGAGAGAGAGAAAGAGAGAGAGAGAGAGAGAGAGAGAGAGAGAGAGAGAGAAATGGGAATAGCTTGTTCCTGTAGGTGCCCTGACCGGGGATCGAACCGGCAACCTGTGCGCTTTGGGGCGACGCTCTAACCAACCGAGCTATCCGGCGGGGAGGAGAGCGGCTCAGGGAAAGGATCTTTCAACGTGAGAGGCAAACTAATAATAATAATAATAATGATAATAATAATAATAATAATAATAAAAGGCGCGTTTATTTGAGATGAACAGGAACAGCTGTGCGGGTAACCTGGATGGCGTCCCCGGTGAGGAGCAGACACACAGAGGTGACGGAGGGTGTTTACGGGGAAGGGACAGGGACCCGGACGGTGACAGCCACAGCAGGGAGGCGTTGCTATGGGTGCCGTCGTCGTCGACGACGACGAGGCGGACTCTAAACACAGCGGCGTTTACTCTGGGGTCTTCCTGAGACTGACCCAGTAGCCGTCCTCACGCCGGCTCTCTCGTTCTAACTTGCAGCTGTTTGGGACAGAAGAGGCGATTTGTCCTGGCTCAGCGTCCATCCGTCTGTCTGTCCGGAGGTTTGAGGCGTCAGAGGCGCGAGGGGCGGGGGGTGGGGTGGGGGGCTTTCTGTTTATTTTTGATTCTTTTCAAATTAAAAAAAAAAAATCGATCTACTGATTTTACAGAGAGGGGAAAGAGAGAAAGAAATTTGAGAGAGGTGTCGCTGCATTGATTTAGGGTCTCGTTGTTGGATGCTTGTGCCCCGCCGGGGGCTCAAACCCGCGACCCTGGCATTTCAGCATAACGCTTGTCACCAGCTGAGCATTAATTACCATGCCAGGGCTTGTCTTATCTGTTCTGACATCTGCGATGTGAACGGTAGGTGTTGTTCCCTTCGAGGTGCAGGATTGTTTGCACACGTCCACGGTGCACTTACTGATCCTGTGGCTGTCTGCTGTTTTTGTTGACAAAGGCACGCTTCAGAAAGAGCGTCACGCGCTAGCATGCAGGACGGAGAGATTCTCCAGACCATGACCCAGGCAGAGAACTGCTGTGTACGCGTGTGGCCCTCACGGTGGCCATGGAGACGCAGAAGAGTGGACCTCCCTTTCCCCGGGACGCTCATGCACTCCTGTGAGATTTCAGACCCCGGCTTCCTGCCCGGGGCTTTGCCTGTCCGACCGTTCTGTATGGCTGGGGTCCCCTACGCTGTGGGTTTTCACACCTGACCTGCTTCCCTTAAAATAATGTTTCCAGCCCTGGCTGGTTGGCTCAGTGGTAGAGCGTCGGCCTGGCGTGCAGGAGTCCCGGGTTCGATTCCCGGCCAGGGCACACAGGAGAAGCGCCCATTTGCTTCTCCACCCCCGCCCCCTCCTTCCTCTCTGTCTCTCTCTTCCCCTCCCGCAGCCGAGACTCCATTGGAGCAAAGATGGCCTGGGCGCTGGGAATGGCTCCTTGGCCTCTGCCCCAGGTGCTAGAGTGGCTCTGGTCGCAGCAGAGCGACGCCCCGGAGGGGCAGAGCATCGCCCCCTGGTGGGCGTGCCGGGTTGATCCCAGTTGGGCGCATGCGGGAGTCTGTCTGACTGTCTTTCCCCATTTCCAGCTTCAGAAAAATACAAAAAAATAATAATAATGTTTCCAAGTTTTGTTTTGTTCTGTTTTTTATGAGGGGGGGCGTTACCTGTTGTAGATCTTTACCGTAAAGAAGATGAAGGACATAGCCAGGCCGAGCCCTATCATCACGAGGGCGTACAGACCCTTGGGGAAGCCCTGCTTCTGGGGGCCTGTGCAGAAGACGAGCAGAGGGTCAGAGTGAGCGGGCACTCCGTGTCCCACACGTGTTCCCCCGCCCACACACACACACCGCCGCCCACCTCATTGTGAGACTATGGGGGTCAGGGCGCGGGGAATCGGGGCTGGAGCCCAGGCCGACGAAGCTCCCCTACCCCAGGACCCAAAGGGAAGCCGGGGAGGTCGGCGGTCAAGAATCTGTCTCCCTTTCCTCGGGTCTGGTGTCCACCCCGCCTCTGTGTCCCCACGTTCTGCACGGCCTGCTCATGAGACTGAACCAACCAAATACAGTTCCGTGAAGGCCCAGCACCGCATAACGCTTTCCTTCTTGGCGGATGTTTACTTTCAACCCTGCACCGACATCGCCAAAGGAATGAATGTCTAACTGTAAAATGTCATGAAAGAGAGAGCGAGAGACAGTGTGTGTGTGTGTCTGTGTGTGTCTGGAGGAAGGAAGGAAGGTGTGTGTGTGTGTGTGTGAGAAAAAGAGGAAGGAAGGGTAAAAGAAAGGAAGGAAGGAAGGAAGGAAGGAAGGAAGGAAGGAAGGAAAGAGGGAGGGAGGGAAGGAAGGAAGGAAGGAAGGAAGGAAGGAAGAAGAGAGGGAGGGAGGGAAGGAAGGAAGGAAGGAAGGAAGAAGAGAGGGAGGGAGGGAGGGAGGGAGGGAAGGAAGGAAGGAAGGAAGGAAGGAAGGAAGGAAGGAAGGAGTGTGTGTGTGTGTGTATGTGTGTACCCTGAACCCCTTCTCTGACCTGTGAACCTGCTACTCTCAGGATGAGGAGAGACCCCCCACCACTGGCTTTTTTTTTTTTTTAAAGTATCCAGTGGCTGCATATTTAGAGTTCATGCCCTGTTTGCTGCTGAGTGGATCCTAAGAAATGTGCACATCTCAGCTTGGTTGATGTGAAGGAGACAAAGGGGGGTGGGTTGTGCCCCTGTGGTTGAGTCTTGGGAGGCACCTCCTTATTGGGTGACCCCAGAAATATGAGAGGGGGGTTCAGGGGATCAGGGGATGTGTTGGGAGGGGCTCTGTAGGCCACTTGGTGGACCCCCCCCAAAAAACCAAGACTTGTGTCCTAAACCCCACACCCTGTGAATAGAACCTAATTAGGAAACAGGGTCTGTGCAGATGTGATTAAATGCAGGGTCTGAGAGGAGTCACCCTGGGTCAGGAGGGGCCCTGCAGGCTTCCAGCGACAGAGGAGGAGACACAGACACAGAGGAGAAGCCACGTGGGGACGGAGGCAGAGACGGGAGGGAGGCGGCCACCAGCCCGGGGACGCCTGGAGCCCCAGGAGCTGGGAGAGGCAGGGGGGACCCTCCCTGGAGCCCCCGGAGGGAGGGAGCGCGGCCCTGGGACCCCTGGACCTCAGACGTCTGCTCTCCAGGACGGAGGGACGACAGGGACATGACCAGCAGCCAGAGACGGGCACTCACCGAACGCCTTCGCGACGGTCCAGTCACTCCAGAGCTCACTGCGCACAAACCTGACTCTGATTCGGACCCTGTGCTGGGCTCCCGAGGCCGAGCTGGGCATCACGTACACGTTGATCTCGTTTCCTCTTTGGAAAACCTGAAAGAGGAAAAGGAAGGAAGGAAGGAGGGAAGGGAGGGAGGGAGGGAGGGAGGGAGGAAGGAAGGAAAGAGGGAGGGAGGGAGAGAAGGAAGGAAGGAAGGAAGGAAGGAAGGAAGGAAGGAAGGGAGGGAGGGAGGGAGGGAGGGAGGAAGGAAGGAAGGAACGAAGGGAGGGAGGGAGGAAGGGAGGGAGGGAGGGAAGGAAGGAAGGAAAGAAGGAAGGAAGGAAGGAAGGAAGGAAGGAAGGAGGGAGGGAGGGAGAGAAGGAAGGGAGGGAGGGAGGGAAGGAAGGAAGGAAAGAAGGAAGGAAGGAAGGAAGGAAGGAAGGAAGGAAGGAAGGAAAGAGGGAGGGAGGGAGAGAAGGAAGGAAGGAAGAAAGGAGATAAGGAAGGGAAGGGAAGAAGGGAGGTAGGGAGGGAGGGAAGGAAGAAAGGAAAGAGAGAGGGAAGGAGAGAGGGAGGGAGGGAGGAAAGAAGGAAGGAAGGAAGGAGGGAAGGAAGGGAGGGAGGGAGGAAGGAAGGAAGGAAGGAAGGAAAGAAGGAGGGAGGGAGGGAGGGAAGGAGAGGAGGAAGGGAGGGAGAGAAGGAGGGAGAAAAGAGGAAGGAAGGGTAAAAGAAAGGAAGAAAGGAAGGAAGGAAGGAAGGAAGGAAGGAAAAAGGGAGGGAGGGAAGGAAGGAAGGAAGGAAGGAAGGAAGGAAGGAAGGAAGGAAGGAAGGAAGGAAAGAGGGAGGGAGGGAAGGAAGGAAGGAAGGAAGGACGGGAGGGAGAGAAAGAGGGAGAAAAAGAGGAAGGAAGGGTAAAAGAAAGGAAGAAAGGAAGGAAGGAAGGAAGGAAGGAAAGAGGGAGGGAGGGATGGAAGGAAGGAAGGAAGGAAGGAAGGAAGGAAGGAAGGAAGGAAGGAAGGAAGGAAGGACGGGAGGGAGGGAGGAAAGAGAGAAAAAGGCGTTTCTGTGACTCCCATTGGTGACGTAACCCGAATGGGGTGCAGGCAGGGGGCATGTCACCTGACGTGTGAGCCCCCACAAGCTCCCCCCAGAGGCTGACCCCCGGTGGATGCACTGGTCCTGCCTCATTGGTCCCATGTGTCTGGCTCAGGGAGTAGGGACATCGGGCTTCCTCTCCACGTCCTGCTCTCACAATGCCCTGTGTCCTGTCCACAGCGGGGGCAGGGTCCCCTACGCCCATGATGGGCGAGTAACGGTTCCTCTGAGGCTCCACCCACGATGCGGGGAGAGGAAGCTCCCCCTGTCCAATGCCGGGGTGCACACGAGTTGGGGAGGACACTGCTCATCCCACTACGACGTGAACTGAACACATTCGAGGGGCTGCGTGGAGGAGAAGGACATAGGACGTAGCTCTGTTCACGGCTGTGGCGGGTGACCGGACAGTTCAGCGTAGCCGGCGGCACCACCGAGGACACACAAGTTCCGGATGACCACGGAGGGGCCGCCCAGGGAGGGCGGGACGGTGAGGGTCTGGGGCCCCAGCACGAACAGCGATGTGGAGAGAGGAAACAGGTGCTTACGTGCTCTTCCTGGGAGGAGCTGCCCTGTGAACGCACAGCAGAGGGGAGACAGTCAGGGGCCCTGTGTCCAACACGGGGTCTAAGTGCAGGGGTCCCCCCGGAACCCCGAGTGGTGTGAAGACGACTTTTAGTGGAAATACTCAGAAGTCAGGACAGAGGCTTGCCTGACTTCCTTCCTTCCTTCCTTCTTCCTCTCTCTCTTCCTCCCTCCCTTCTTCCTTCCTTCCTTCCTTCCTTCCTTCCTTCCTTCCTTCCTTCCTTCCTTCCTTCCTTCTTCCTCCCTTCCTTCCTTCCTTCCTTACCTATTTTCTTCCTTTCTTCCCTATTCCATTCCTTCCTTCCTTCCTTCCTTCCCTATTTTCTTCCTTTCTTCCCTATTCCATTCCTTCCTTCCTTCCTTCCTTTCTTCCCCTCTCTTCCTCCTTCCCTTTCCACTCTCTCTTTCTCTCTCTCTCTCTCCCTCTCTCTCTCTTTCTTTCTTCTTTTCTTTCTTTTAGAGAGGCAGGGAGAGAGAGAGACACCGAGAGAGACAGGAACATCAAGTTGCTCCCTTAAACGCCCTGACGGGGAAATAGAGCCAGCACCCTTCCTGTTTTAGGATGACACTCCAACCCACTAAGCTATCTAACCAGGGTTTATTAATTAATTAATTTAATTTTGACTGACTGATTGATTGTTTTTTAGAGAGAGATAGAGAGAGGTAGGGAGAGAGAAGGGAGAGGGAAGGGAAGCATTGGTTTGTTCCACTCAGTCGTGCATTCATTGGTTGCTTCCCCTGTGTGCCCCGATCGGGGATCGAACGCTCAACCTTGTCATTTTGGGAAGACACTCTAACCCAGTGGTCCCCAACCTTTTTTGGGCCACGGACCGGTTTAACGTCAGAAAATATCTTCACGGACCGGCCTTTAGGGTGGGACGGATAAATGGATCATGTGACCGAGACAAGCGTCAAGAGTGAGTCTTAGACAGATGGAACAGAGGGAATCTGGTCATTTTTTAAAAATAAAACATCGCCTGACCTGTGGTGGCTCAGTGGATAAAGCGTCGACCTGGAAATGCTGAGGTTGCCGGTTTGAAACCCTGGGCTTGCCTGGTCAAGGCACATATGGGAGTTGATGCTTCCAGCTCTGCCCCCCCTTCTCTCTGTCTCTGTCTCTCTCTGTCTCTGTCTCTCCCTCTCCCCTCTAAAATGAATAAATAAAAAATTAAAAATAAATAAAAATAAAACATCGTTCAGACTTTAATATTAATAAAACGGAAATGATATGTTATTTTTTCTTTCTCTGCAGACCGGTACCAAGGTGGCAGGTTCGATCCCCACTCAGGGCACATCCAAGAATCAACCAACGAATGCACAAATACCTGGACCAACAAATCGCTACTTTCTCTCTCCTCTCTCTTTCATATCAACTTTAAAACCCATTAATAGATGGTGCATTTAGGACAGGCGTCCCCAAACTACGGCCCGCGGGCCGCATGCAGCCCCCTGAGGCCATTTATCCGGGCCCCCACTGCACTTCCAGAAAGGGGCACCTCTTTCATTGGTGGTCAGTGAGAGGAGCACTGTATGTGGCGGCCCTCCAGCGGTCTGAGGGACAGTGAACTGGCCTCCTGTGTAAAAAGTTTGGGGAGCTCTGAATTTTAGGGCAAGGGGAACGGTATAGAAATAACACCAACCAGAGCTGCCATCCTGTTCATTTCAGACTCCACACGGGAGAAGAGGAGAGAACAGAGCCCGTGACCCCCGCACAGAGGGGCCCGCGTCCCTTACCTCCCTGTGGATGTCCAGCTCGTAATACAGGGCGCCACTGGCAACATCCGAGCCCGTCCTGGGGTTGTCCCACTGGATGATGTGGTGGGAGCCGTTGTGCAGAACCGTGAGGTTTGCCGGGGGGTCGGGTTTTTCTAAGACAAAGGGGGGGGTGTGCCGGACAGAGGTGTCGCGTAGTTATATATCTCCACTCGGGATATATCTCACGGGTCACTCATCCTATCTTATTCGTCCTGACCGAAACGGGGGGGGGGGTGGACCCAGGGAATTTGGAAGCAAGATCTCCGAGGAGCTGGGAGCATCACAGAATGTCCCCTGCGTGGTGCATAGAACCCTTCCGAGCCGAGTATACCCGGCTTGCACCATCCTGGTGCATCTCACAACTGCAGAGATGCAGAGGCGAAAACACCCTGCTTCTCCACCCCTCGCATCCTGGAAAACACCCTTCAACTCCGGGGGGCTTCAGCCACAACCCCCCACCGCCGTCAACATGGAGCCTAGAAAACAGGTTCACTTCTTGTCGGTCGTCCTGAAGTCACTCAAGTGCCCAGGTTAGTAAAAAAAACCAAAAACCCTGCCCTGGCCGGTTGGCTCAGCGGTAGAGCGTCGGCCTGGCGTGCGGGGGACTCGGGTTCGATTCCCGGCCAGGGCACACAGGAGAAGCGCCCATTTGCTTCTCCACCCCTCCTCCCCTCCTTCCTCTCTGTCTCTCTCTCTTCCCCTCCCGCAGCCGAGGCTCCATTGGAGCAAAAGATGGCCCAGGCGCTGGGGATGGCTCCTTGGCCTCTGCCCCAGGCGCTAGAGTGGCTCTGGTCGCAATAGAGTGACGCCCCGGACGGGCAGAGCATCGCCCCTGGTGGGCGTGCCGGGTGGATCCCGGTCGGGCGCATGCCGGAGTCTGTCTGACTGTCTCTCCCCGTTTCCAGCTTCAGAAAAATACAAAACCCTATGAATAAATCCCTATGCACACTACACATATCTTATTTTAAAGTAAAAAAACAAAACGGGAACAAATACAATATTTAGAATAAAGAACAAGTAAATTTAAATCAACAAACTGACCAGTATTTCAATGGGAACTATAGGTCTGCTTTTGACTAATGAGATGGTCAATGTGCTCCTCTCACTGACCATCAATGAAAGAGGTGACCCTTCTGGAAGTCGGTGGGGGCCGGATAAATGGCCTCAGGGGGCCACATGCGGCCCGCGGGCCGTAGTTTGGGGACCCCTGCTTTACAGCCTCGAACAGGGTAGAGTTCCGGCATTCACGTCAATCTGCACGAAGAACCTTACAGAGATAAACTCAGACACCCCCTTCCTCTCTCTACTCACTTCTTCACAAATCTTTTGTTTTTTGTCAACATGGTAGACACATTTTTTTTTTTTAATCTAACTGCTGTTGCGGGGGGTTTTCATTTAATTTCTACAAAGCTCTCCCATGCATGAAAAACAAATTTTTTAAATTAAAAGGAGTGCATCACGGTTTTCTCCTGTTCGGGCAGCAACTGTGAGTTTAATTCACACGCCCCAGTCGCAGAACCTAAGAGGGTAAGGAGAAATTTATTTTGCTTCCTCTGTACTCAAAAGCACAAGAAGGCAAAGAGGTGCCTTGCAGAGGAAATACGCTTGTTAGATAAGCTTTATTCAGGCTTAAGAGACAGAGCTTATCGACAAGAAGTGCAGCGTTAATGCACCCACAACGTGTATGTATTCAACAAGGCGTCTTTTAAGACAGTGGTCCCCAATCCCCGGGCTGCGGACTGGCACTGGTCCGTGGGGCATTTGGTACCGGTCAGCAGAGAAAGAATAAATAACTTACATTATTTCCATTGTATTTATATTTAAGTCTGAACGATGTTTTATTTTTAAAAAAACGACCAGATTCCCTCTGTTCCATCCATCTAAGACTCTTGACGCTTGTCTCGGTCACGTGATCCATTGATCCGTCCCACCCTAAAGGCCGGTCTGTGAAAATATTTTCTGATATTAAACTGGTCCGTGGCTCAAAAAAGGTTGGGGAACCACTGTTTTTGTTTGTTTGTTTGTTTGTTTGTATTTTTCTGAAGCTGGAAACGGGGAGAGACAGTCGGACAGACTCCCGCATGCGCCCGACCGGGATCCACCCGGCACGCCCACCAGGGGCGATGCTCTGCCCCTCCGGGGGGTCGCTCTGCCATGACCAGAGCCACTCTAGCGCCTGGGGCAGAGGTCAAGGAGCCATCCCCAGCGCCCGGGGCCATCTTTGCTCCAATGGAGCCTCGGCTGCGGGAGGGGAAGAGAGAGACAGAGAGGAAGGAGAGGGGGAGGGGTGGAGAAGCAGATGGGAGCTTCTCCTGTGTGCCCTGGCCGGGAATCGAACCCGGGTCCCCCGCACGCCAGGCCAACGCTCTACCACTGAGCCAACTGGCCAGGGCGGGGACCACTGTTTTAACAGAAACCCAGTTACAAGGAGGTTCTGTGTTGACCACTTGGTGAAAATGCTGTGACCAGAGACTCACTCTGGATTTTTCTCCTGTGGATGTGTCTAATGGAGTGATCTTGGAAATACCCAGAATGTCACCAGCACAAATGCCGGGAGTCTCTCGTGCGTGACGTGTTTGAGGCGTGACACCGGGTACACGCCTCTGCGGAGTCTCACCGTGAGGCGGACTCGTGAGACCACACTTTTTCCCGCACCCCGCATCTAGACCCAGCACCCCGTCCGGGTACAAGCCAACGCGCCCCGGAATGGGACGGCTCCCGTTGAGACTAGAAACTGCCTTTACCCATTTCGATGGTTTTCAACGGACCGAAGTCCAGAAACGGGACGGGCGTCTGCTCGCTGGTTCCGGTCACCAGGAAGGAGTAAGCTTTCTGCCGGGGTTCCGTGAACTCGCCGAAACGGCAGCCGATGTGCGTCCCCGCCGGGGCCGCGGTGTAGTGGGGACACTCGACCTCGTCCTCGTCCCGCCTGCCATTTCCAAGAGAGAGCGAGAGACACCGAGAGTTATGAGTCTCGTCCTGTCCTGTCCGTCCCTGAGGGGACATCTCATCAGAAACCAAAGTCTAACCCGCGCTCCACCCTGAAAACCGTCCAAAAAGGGAACGGGACGAGGGAGACATTTTTTTTTAGCATCGAAAAAAGCACGAAATGAGATAAAACGGGCATCCCCGGGCTGTGCAAAGGCAGGAAGAAATCTGCCCCTTCCGGAGGGCAGAGCGTGGTCCAGTGACATCCTCAGGACCAAAGGACTTATTTCCTGGACCCTTTGGGACTGGACAGGAGTGTCCAGCGGTGCAGACTGCATATAGCTAAAGCTGCATTTAAAATCTTAAATCCCTTTGGCTCTGGCCGGTTGGCTCAGTGGTAGAGTGTCAGCCTGGTATGTGGAAGTCCCAGGTTCGATTCCCGGCCAGGGCACACAGGAGAAGCGCCCATCTGCTTCTCCACCCCTCCTCCTCTCCTTCCTCTCTGTCTCTCTCTTCCCCTCCCGCAGCCAAGGCTCCATTGGAGCAAAGATGGCCCGGGCGCTGGGGATGGCTCCGTGGCCTCTGCCCCAGGCGCTAGAGTGGCTCTGGTCGCAGCAGAGCGACGCCCCGGAGGGGCAGAGCATCGCCCCCTGGTGGGCAGAGCGTCGCCCCTGGTGGGCGTGCCGGGTGGATCCCGGTCGGGCGCATACGGGAGTCTGTCTGACTGTCTCTCCCTGTTTCCAGCTTCAGAAAAAATACAACAACAAGAACAAAAAAATCTTAAATCCCTTTCATTTTCTTCCTTGTATTTTTTTATTTTTATTTTTGGCACTTCAGAGAGATACCCCCAGGTCCTGGAAGAAATCTGCCCCTTCCGGAGGGCAGGGCGTGGTCCAGTGACATCCTCAGGATGAAAGGACTTATTTCCTGGACCCTTTGGGATGGATAGACGTGTCCAGCGGTGCAGATAGCATATAGCTGATGCTACGTCCCCCCTTGAGGTGCGGGACCGGTCAGAGGCGTCCTTAGCCCGTTGACGTTCGGGTCCCCAGGCAGGGCACCCAGCTTACATGGAGCTCCAGCGGTAGAGCCGGTACTGGACGTCCGTGGGGGCGGCCGGGCCCGGCGTCCAGGAACAGGTCATGAGGCGCACGTGGTGAATGCGGCAGGAGAAGTTGACGGCTCCGGAACCTTCCTTGCCTGGTGGGGGAGACAATTGGGGATCCTTCCTGAGGGCACCCCCCCTGCCCCAGCGCCGGTCTGTCTGTGTGCCGGTCACACGGCGGGAAAGCCGGGAATTCCATCCAGCGAAGGCGCCGTCACCTGGGTTCCGGAAGTCCAGCACGGACCGATACGGGTGGCCCTCCGCGGTGACGTGGACGGTGAAGGTGGCCCCTCTGTGCAGCACGGCGTTTGGGAAGTGACAGAAGTAGGTGTGGTCTCCTCGGACCTGGAAGACACACGGTCAGGAACAAACACACAGCCGGGGCTTTGAGCCCCGTCCCTCCCCCCGGGACCCAGTTCTGTCCTGTGACGGGGGCCTGAGGCGTCCTGCCTGTCCCTGGCACACTGGTTTTCTAGGGGAGACTCTTGTGCACACATGGGGCCTCTGTCACATCGCTTTACAACTCCACACGGTTCCCCCTGCTCATCTGCCTTCTGTCAGCTTAATTTGCAGGACCCCAGCACCACACTGAAAAGGTTGTGTTTTTTATTTCTTCCCTCTAAGTAGCTAACCCAGTTCCTCCTGGTAATTTTCCAAGGACCCGCCCCCCTTGGTCAAACTTTCTTTGAGCTCCTCTGAGCCAATTCTAAGCCCCATTTGGCAGAGAATCTGGCTAAATCAGACGATTAAGACACCTGCCTCCTACTGCAGCAGGTTAGAGCAGGGGTTGGGGACCTATGGCTCGCGAGCCAGATGTGGCTCTTTGGATGGCTGCCTCTGGCTCGCAGACAAATCTTTCATAAAAAAATAATAAGGTTAAAAATAGAAAACATTCTCATGGATTACAATCCGTTCATCTCCGACCGCTCATGTTCATGGTTGCGGGTGGCTGGAGCCAATCCCAGCTGTCCTCCGGGACAACACCACATTTTTATTGGATGATGCGTCACGTCCACGGGTCGTTGTACGGCTCTCACGGAATGACACTTTAAAATATGTGGCGTTCGTGGCTCTCTCAGCCACAAAGGTTCCCGACCCCTGGATTAGACTATGTCACCCCAAAGAGGTCCGTTTGGCCTCTTTGAAGCTTATTATGAGTTAAAGGCAACCAGAAAGTAGCAGACAGACCAACACGCCGTCGGTCCCCTACCCTGCCCTCTGTCGTAAAAGCGGCAAGAACGGTGGCACATTCATCTCCAGGACCTAAATGCTCTGGGCTGTCTCCATGTGCACACACACACACAGACACACGGACACACACACACACGGACACACACACACACACGGACACACACACATCACACACACACGGACACACACACACACGGACACACACACACACGGACACACACACATCACACACACACCGACACACACACACACGGACACACACACGGACACACAGACACACGGACACACACACACGGACACACACACACGGACACACACACGGACACACACACACGGACACACATCACACACACACACACGGACACACACACACGGACACACACACGGACACAAGGACACACACACGGACACACATCACACACATCACACACACACACGGACACACACACACACGGACACACACACATCACACACACACAAGGACACACATCACACACACACACGGACACACACACACACGGACACACACACATCACACACACACAAGGACACACATCACACACACACACGGACACACACACACACGGACACACACACATCACACACACACACGGACACACATCACACACACACACGGACACACACACACACGGACACACACACATCACACACACACAAGGACACACATCACACACACACACGGACACACACACACACGGACACACACACATCACACACACACAAGGACACACATCACACACACACACGGACACACACACACACGGACACACACACATCACACACACACAAGGACACACATCACACACACACACGGACACACACACACACGGACACACACACATCACACACACACAAGGACACACATCACACACACACACGGACACACACACACACGGACACACACACATCACACACACACAAGGACACACATCACACACACACACGGACACACACACACACGGACACACACACATCACACACACACACGGACACACATCACACACACACACGGACACACACACACACGGACACACACACATCACACACACACAAGGATACACATCACACACACACGGACACACACACACACACGGACACACATCACACACACACACGGACACACACACACACGGACACACACACACGGACACACACACATCACACACACACAAGGACACACATCACACACACACACGGACACACACACATCACACACACACACGGACACACATCACACACACACGGACACACACACACACGGACACACACACATCACACACACACACGGACACACACACACACGGACACACACACACACGGACACACATCACACACACACACGGACACACACATCACACACACACGGACACACACACACACGGACACACACACGGACACACAGACACACGGACACACACACACGGACACACACACACGGACACACACACGGACACACACACACGGACACACATCACACACACACACGGACACACACACACGGACACACACACATCACACACACACACGGACACACATCACACACACACACGGACACACACACACACGGACACACACACATCACACACACACACGGACACACACACACACGGACACACACACACACACGGACACACATCACACACACACACGGACACACACATCACACACACACGGACACACACACACACGGACACACACACGGACACACAGACACACGGACACACACACACGGACACACACACACGGACACACACACGGACACACACACACGGACACACACACACACGGACACACACACGGACACACAGACACACGGACACACACACACGGACACACACACACGGACACACACACGGACACACACACACGGACACACATCACACACACACACACGGACACACACACACGGACACACACACATCACACACACACACGGACACACATCACACACACACACGGACACACACACACACGGACACACACACATCACACACACACACGGACACACACACACACGGACACACATCACACACACACACACACACGGACACACACACACGGACACACACACATCACACACACACACGGACACACATCACACACACACACACGGACACACACACATCACACACACACACGGACACACACACACACGGACACACACACACACGGACACACATCACACACACACACGGACACACACACATCACACACACACGGACACACACACACACGGACACACACACGGACACACAGACACACGGACACACACACACGGACACACACACACGGACACACACACGGACACACACACACGGACACACATCACACACACACACACGGACACACACACACGGACACACACACATCACACACACACACGGACACACATCACACACACACACGGACACACACACACACGGACACACACACATCACACACACACACGGACACACACACACACGGACACACACACACACACGGACACACATCACACACACACACGGACACACACATCACACACACACGGACACACACACACACGGACACACACACGGACACACAGACACACGGACACACACACACGGACACACACACACGGACACACACACGGACACACACACACGGACACACATCACACACACACACACGGACACACACACACGGACACACATCACACACACACACGGACACACATCACACACACACACGGACACACACACACACGGACACACACACATCACACACACACACGGACACACACACACACGGACACACATCACACACACACACACACACGGACACACACACACGGACACACACACATCACACACACACACGGACACACATCACACACACACACACGGACACACACACATCACACACACACACGGACACACACACACACGGACACACACACACACGGACACACATCACACACACACACGGACACACACACATCACACACACACGGACACACACACACACGGACACACACACGGACACACACACACACGGACACACACACACGGACACACACACACGGACACACACACGGACACACACACACGGACACACATCACACACACACACACGGACACACACACACGGACACACACGCATCACACACACACACGGACACACATCACACACACACACGGACACACACACACACGGACACACACACATCACACACACACACGGACACACACACACACGGACACACATCACACACACACACGGACACACACACATCACACACACACGGACACACACACACACGGACACACACACGGACACACAGACACACGGACACACACACACGGACACACACACACGGACACACACACGGACACACACACACGGACACACATCACACACACACACACGGACACACACACACGAACACACACACGGACACAAGGACACACACACGGACACACACACACGGACACACATCACACACATCACACACACACACGGACACACACATACACGGACACACATCACACACACACGCACACAGACACACACACACGGACACACATCATACACACACACGGACACACACACACACGGACACACATCACACACACACACGGACACACACACACACGGACACACACACATCACACACACACAAGGACACACATCACACACACACACGGACACACACACACACGGACACACACACATCACACACACACAAGGACACACATCACACACACACACGGACACACACACACACGGACACACACACATCACACACACACAAGGACACACATCACACACACACACGGACACACACACACACGGACACACACACATCACACACACACAAGGACACACATCACACACACACACGGACACACACACACACGGACACACACACATCACACACACACACGGACACACATCACACACACACACGGACACACACACACACGGACACACACACATCACACACACACAAGGATACACATCACACACACACGGACACACACACACACACGGACACACATCACACACACACACGGACACACACACACACGGACACACACACACGGACACACACACATCACACACACACAAGGACACACATCACACACACACACGGACACACACACATCACACACACACACGGACACACATCACACACACACGGACACACACACACACGGACACACACACATCACACACACACACGGACACACACACACACGGACACACACACACACGGACACACATCACACACACACACGGACACACACATCACACACACACGGACACACACACACACGGACACACACACGGACACACAGACACACGGACACACACACACGGACACACACACACGGACACACACACGGACACACACACACGGACACACATCACACACACACACGGACACACACACACGGACACACACACATCACACACACACACGGACACACATCACACACACACACGGACACACACACACACGGACACACACACATCACACACACACACGGACACACACACACACGGACACACACACACACACGGACACACATCACACACACACACGGACACACACATCACACACACACGGACACACACACACACGGACACACACACGGACACACAGACACACGGACACACACACACGGACACACACACACGGACACACACACGGACACACACACACGGACACACACACACACGGACACACACACGGACACACAGACACACGGACACACACACACGGACACACACACACGGACACACACACGGACACACACACACGGACACACATCACACACACACACACGGACACACACACACGGACACACACACATCACACACACACACGGACACACATCACACACACACACGGACACACACACACACGGACACACACACATCACACACACACACGGACACACACACACACGGACACACATCACACACACACACACACACGGACACACACACACGGACACACACACATCACACACACACACGGACACACATCACACACACACACACGGACACACACACATCACACACACACACGGACACACACACACACGGACACACACACACACGGACACACATCACACACACACACGGACACACACACATCACACACACACGGACACACACACACACGGACACACACACGGACACACAGACACACGGACACACACACACGGACACACACACACGGACACACACACGGACACACACACACGGACACACATCACACACACACACACGGACACACACACACGGACACACACACATCACACACACACACGGACACACATCACACACACACACGGACACACACACACACGGACACACACACATCACACACACACACGGACACACACACACACGGACACACACACACACACGGACACACATCACACACACACACGGACACACACATCACACACACACGGACACACACACACACGGACACACACACGGACACACAGACACACGGACACACACACACGGACACACACACACGGACACACACACGGACACACACACACGGACACACATCACACACACACACACGGACACACACACACGGACACACACACATCACACACACACACGGACACACATCACACACACACACGGACACACACACACACGGACACACACACATCACACACACACACGGACACACACACACACGGACACACATCACACACACACACACACACGGACACACACACACGGACACACACACATCACACACACACACGGACACACATCACACACACACACACGGACACACACACATCACACACACACACGGACACACACACACACGGACACACACACACACGGACACACATCACACACACACACGGACACACACACATCACACACACACGGACACACACACACACGGACACACACACGGACACACACACACACGGACACACACACACGGACACACACACACGGACACACACACGGACACACACACACGGACACACATCACACACACACACACGGACACACACACACGGACACACACACATCACACACACACACGGACACACATCACACACACACACGGACACACACACACACGGACACACACACATCACACACACACACGGACACACACACACACGGACACACATCACACACACACACGGACACACACACATCACACACACACGGACACACACACACACGGACACACACACGGACACACAGACACACGGACACACACACACGGACACACACACACGGACACACACACGGACACACACACACGGACACACATCACACACACACACACGGACACACACACACGAACACACACACGGACACAAGGACACACACACGGACACACACACACGGACACACATCACACACATCACACACACACACGGACACACACATACACGGACACACATCACACACACACGCACACAGACACACACACACGGACACACATCATACACACACACGGACACACACACACACGGACACACATCACACACACACACGGACACACACACACACGGACACACACACATCACACACACACACGGACACACACACACACGGACACACACACACACACGGACACACATCACACACACACACGGACACACACACATCACACACACACGGACACACACACACACGGACACACACACGGACACACAGACACACGGACACACACACACGGACACACACACACGGACACACACACGGACACACACACACGGACACACATCACACACACACACACGGACACACACACGGACACACACACATCACACACACACACGGACACACATCACACACACACGGACACACACACACACGGACACACACACATCACACACACA
The DNA here is from genome assembly GCF_036850765.1 of Saccopteryx bilineata. Taxonomy (NCBI): domain Eukaryota; kingdom Metazoa; phylum Chordata; class Mammalia; order Chiroptera; family Emballonuridae; genus Saccopteryx; species Saccopteryx bilineata. The sequence goes on along the minus strand of NC_089493.1, from coordinate 299,792,710 downwards.
CACGGACACACACACACACGGACACACATCACACACACACACACGGACACACACACACGGACACACACACATCACACACACACACGGACACACATCACACACACACACACACGGACACACACACATCACACACACACACGGACACACACACACACGGACACACACACACACGGACACACATCACACACACACACGGACACACACACATCACACACACACGGACACACACACACACGGACACACACACGGACACACAGACACACGGACACACACACACGGACACACACACACGGACACACACACGGACACACACACACGGACACACATCACACACACACACACGGACACACACACACGGACACACACACATCACACACACACACGGACACACATCACACACACACACGGACACACACACACACGGACACACACACATCACACACACACACGGACACACACACACGGACACACACACACACACGGACACACATCACACACACACACGGACACACACACATCACACACACACGGACACACACACACGGACACACACACGGACACACAGACACACGGACACACACACACGGACACACACACACGGACACACACACGGACACACACACACGGACACACATCACACACACACACACGGACACACACACACGAACACACACACGGACACAAGGACACACACACGGACACACACACACGGACACACATCACACACATCACACACACACACGGACACACACATACACGGACACACATCACACACACACGCACACAGACACACACACACGGACACACATCATACACACACACGGACACACACACACACGGACACACATCACACACACACACGGACACACATCACACACAGACACACATCACACACAGACACACATCACATATACACATACATCCACATCACACACACACGCACACGGACACACACACACGGACACACATCACACACACACGGACACACATCACACACAGACACACACACACGGACACAGCACACACAGAAACACACACGGACACACATACACACACGAACACACGTCACACACACATCACACACACACACGGACACACACACGGACACACACACACGGACACACATCACACACATCACACACACACACAAACACACATCACACACACACGGACACACACACACACGGACACACACACACGGACACACACACACACGGACACACACACACGGACACACACACACGGACACACATCACACACGGACACACACACGGACACGGACACACACACACACACGGACACACAGACACACGGACACACACACACGGACACACACACACGGACACACACACGGACACACACACAGGGACACACATCACACACACACACACGGACACACGGACACACACACGGACACACATACACATACACGGACACACATCACACACACACGCACACGGACACACACACGGACACACATCACACACACACACGGACACACACACACACACGGACACACACACACGGACACACACACACACGGACACACACACACGGACACACACACACACACGGACACACACACACACGGACACACACACACGGACACACAGACACACGGACACACACGGACACACACACACGGACACACATCACACACACACACGGACACACACACACGGACACACATCACACACACACACACGGACACACACACACGGACACACACACACGGACACACGGACACACATACACATACACGGACACACATCACACGCACACGGACACACACACACGGACACACATCACACACACACACGGACACACATCACACACAGACACACACACACGGACACACACACACGGACACACATCACACACACACACGGACACACTTCACACACAGACACACATCACATATACACACACACGGACACACATCACACACACACGGACACACATCACACACACACATCACACACAGACACACATCACACACAGACACACATCACATATACACATACATCCACATCACATATACACACACATGGACACACATCACACACACACACACGGACACACATCACACACAGACACACACACGGACACACATCACACACACACACGGACACACATCACACACACACTCATGGACACACACGGACACACACACACGGACACACATCACACACGGACACACATCACACACACATCACACACACACGGACACACACACGGACACACATCACACGCACATCACATACACACAAACATACATCACATATACACATGCACACACGTCACATATACACACACATCACATACACACATGCACACACATCACATACACACACATCACATACACACTAAACACACTACACATACAACACATACACACATACACACATCACATACACACATCACATATACACGCACATGCACACACATATCACATACACACATGCACATCACATACACACATGCACACACATCACATATACACACATGCACACACATCACATATACACACATGCACACATCACATACACACATCACATATACACACATGCACACACATCACATATACACACATCACATACACACTAAACACACTACACATATACACACCCATCACATACACACTAAACACACATCACATATACACATACATCACATACACACATGCACACACATCACATATATACACACACATGCACACACATCACATATATACACACACATGCACACACATCACATACACACTAAACACACATCACATATACACACATGCACACACATCACATATACACACATCACATACACACATCACATATACACGCACATGCACACACATATCACATACACACATGCACATCACATACACACTAAACACACATCACATATACACACATCACATACACACTAAACACACATCACATATACACACATCACATACACACTAAACACACATCACATATACACATACATCACATACACACATGCACACACATCACATACACATACATGCACACATGTCACATAAACACACATCACATACACACTAAACACACATCACATATACACATACATCACATACACACATCACATATATGCACACATCACATACACACATCACATACACACGCACAGGCATCACATATACACACATGCACACACATCACATACACACATGCACACACATCACATACACATGCACAGACATCACATATACACACATGCACACACTTCACCTACACACATGCACAGACATCACATATACACACATGCACACACATCACATACACACATCAGATATATACTCACAGACATCACATATAAACACATGCACACACATCACATACACACATGCACACACATCACATACACATACATGCACACACATCACATATACACACATGCACACACATCACATATACACATACATCACATACACACATGCAAACACATCACATACACACACACATATCACATACACACACGCACACAAACACACACAGGCACACATAAAAGGTGAGGTTTCCGTTTAGCCTCGTAATCTCTCAGCCAGACGCCCGCGGAGCCCGGAATGTGCTGGCTGGCGTGTGAGACAGACACAGAGGCAGACACAGAGGCGGACGGCATCCAGACCGCGTGTAACGACATCGCTCTGCCCCACAGTTCGCGGTGTCCGGCTCAGGAAGCAGCCCAGCCCCGCGGGGGAGGGGGAGGGGGAAAGCCACAGACAGGAAGCCCCACCACGGCCTCTGGTGACTCTCTGGATTCACATCGAATTCCTCGGTGACAACACAGAAAGCTCAACACACACTTTTTATCAAAGGGCTGGTGTTGATGAACAATGGAAAACTTCCTTCATCTCTGTCCCCACTTCCAACATGGCACCAAACGGGAGTAAAAAAATGTCCCATGCACCCCCCCGACCAGTCACATGAGGTCCCCACCTCTACTGCGCTGCCCACGTCTCCACCACCACGCCAGATTCACCGCCTCCACCAGGGGCCCAGCCGGGACCCTCCTTTGCCCACGGCAGGGGGCAGAGCATCCTCTCAAATGATGTCCCGTTGGCATGAAGATCATTTCGAGCTGGAAAGCCATGGACATGGGTGGAAAGAAACCTTCCCCGGGGGGGGGGGGCTTGGTTTATGTCACTAGAAGTAGAAACCTTTGGGCGAGGTGAGCCGCCATGAATCCCGGGGTCTGGGGGAGGGGGATTTATGACTCTAACGTCCATGGGAGCTCAGTAACAAGAGGGACCTCCACAGGTGACCCCTATCAAGTCACTGTTTCTCCTTCCTATTGTTTTTCTGACACGGTTACCTTGGAAACCAAATACACCTTTCCTTGGTCTTGGGACATTGTCACAATTTTAAAAATTGCGTTCATTAATCGATTTTAGAGACAGAGAAAGAGAGAGAGACAGAGAGGGAGACAGAGAGACAGAGAGAGAGAGAGAGAGAGGGAGACAGAGAAAGAGAGAGACAGAGAGAAAGAGAGAAAGAGAGGGAGACAGAGAGGTAGAGAGAGAGAGAGAGAGAGGGAGACAGAGAGACAGAGACAGAGAGAGAGAGAGAGAGAGGGAGACAGAGAGAGAGAGAGAAAGAGAGAAACAATGATTGCTTGTTCCACTGACTCACACATTCATTGGTTTCTTCTTCTATGTGCCCTGACTGGAGATTGAACCTGCAACCTTATTCTTTCCAGGAGGAAACTGTAACCAACTGAGCTCCCCAGCCGGGATCGACATTGCCACAATGTATCCTCTGCTTCTTAAAAAGAGTATCTAAACTCCCAACCTAGCCGCTGCTTCTCTTCTTCCTATGAAGCCCAGCAACACCGCCTGAAAGAACACTTTTCTTTGCCGGCCTCTGCTGGCTCCTGTGTGGGTGAGTGTTGGGCAGATAAAATATTATTATGCTCACTTTGTTAAAGTTGGCGCTGCCCACGCGGAAGCCGGTCGCCCGGGTGATATTAATGTGTGTTGGGGGCGGGCTGTGGGCAGGCAGGATCCTTGTAGCCTGGGGCTTGGTTTTAGGACTAAGCCTTTTGCACCCTTTTTGATGTGGGGTGGTGCAATCCCATCATGCCTCAGATAAGTGACTTTGTATCAGAGACTTCCTTATTTTGTATATTGTATATTGGATTAAAGGTTTTGATTTCTATACTATAAAGTGGGGCAGCTCGCTCTCTCAGTTCTGGAGATTATTAGCATTAGAGAGGAGAGCAGAAAAAGGCCACGTAGAGGAGGCCAGGAGAAGCAGCCAAGATGGTGGAGTGCTGAGTGAGATGCCAATTTGTGCAGAGAGAAGGAAGGAGATGGGGAACAGAGGTGAATAAGGCTGGTGAGGTAGAAACCTTTGATTCTAGGAAACTCGGACAAGTCAGTAGCTTTGTGAGCACTGAATGTGAGTGGGTTTTGGAGCCCAGTGTGTGTTTTTACTTGCCCGCCGGGTGCAAGCTAGGATTAAAGAGGATGGCCCACCAGTTTTTCACTTCGTTATTTCATTACTGACTGTCCGAATCCAATGTGAACCTGCATGGGGCAGGTGGCTGTGATGGTGGCCGTGGATACTGGCTGTACAGTGACCTTTGTCTGTCTCCACAAGTTTCATCATACTCACTTGGAATTAAGTCTGTGTACTTTCTTTTGCACGTTTGCTCGGGAGGGGGATATTTCTTGGTGGCAAGGAGATTTTTTTTCATTATATATTTTTTTACAGAAGACAATGAGAGATTCCCACACGCTGGAGTGTTGTCCTTTAAATCTTAGAAATAGGCCAAAACATATATAGCTCCAGGAATCAGAGTGGGAGATTTTTGTTTTTTTTTCTTTTGGTAGAGATAGAAACAGAACACAGTCTATTGGGTTTCTGGGGAAAGTTCTGATTGTGGGGAAAGATTTGCTCCAGAATGAAAATGGAAAAGAAAAGGAAAGGAAAGGAAAGGAAAGGAAAGGAAAGGAAAGAAAAGAAAAAGCAAACTGAACATTCGCTTGAAAATCGTAAAACGAAAGAAAACAAAAGTTTTTTTTTTTTTTTTGTATTTTTCTGAAGCTCGAAACAGGGAGAGACAGTCAGACAGACTCCCGCATGCGCCCCACCGGGATCCACCCAGCACGCCCACCAGGGGGCGACGCTCTGCCCCTCCCGGCTGTCACTCTGCCACGACCAGAGCCACTCTAGCGCCTGGGGCAGAGGCTAAGGAGCCATCCCCAGCGCCCGGGCCATCTTTGCTCCAATGGAGCCTTGGCTGCGAGAGGGGAAGAGAGAGACAGAGAGGAAGGAGGGGGGGGAGGGGTGGAGAAGCAGATGGGCGCTTCTCCTGTGTGCCCTGGCCGGGAATTGAACCCGGGTCCCCTGCATGCCAGGCCGACGCTCTACCGCTGAGCCAACCGGCCAGGGCCGAAAACAGGAAAACGGAGAGGCAGCTGCTTCCTAGAGAAAGAAAACAACTTATCACAGGAGTCGGGAACCTTTTTGGCTGAGAGAGCCATGAACACCACATATTTTAAAACGTCATTCCGTGAGAGCCATACAATGACCCGTGAACGTGACGCATTATACAATAAAAATGTGGTGTTGTCCCGGAGGACAGCTGTGATTGGCTCCAGCCACCCGCAACCATGAACATGAGCGGTAGGAGATGAATGGATTGTAATACAGGAGAATGTTTTATATTTTTAACCTTATTATTTTTTTATTAAAGATTTGTCTGCGAGCCAGAGGCAGCCATCAAAAGAGCCACATCTGGCTCATGAGCCATAGGTTCTGACCCCTGATTTATCAGATGACAGAGAATTCCTGAAACCAGCCTGATTTACATAATAATCAGGCTCAGCAGCGATGGCAAGGGCTGCGGAGTTTTAGGGGGAAAACAGTGCGGGCTGATCTCCTTAAAAAAATGAGGGCCCCGGGCCCTGGCCGGTTGGCTCAGTGGTAGAGCATTGGCCTGTCGTGCAGGAGTCCCGGGTTTGATTCCTGGCCAGGGCACACAGGAGAAGCGCCCATCTGCTTCTCCACCCCTCCCCTCTCCTTCCTCTCTGTTTCTCTCTTCCCCTCCCGCAGTCAAGGCTCCATTGGAGCAAAGTTGGCCCGGGCACTGAGAATGGCTCCCTGGTCTCTGCCTCAGGCGCTAGAATGGCTCTGGTCTCAACAGAGCAACGCCCCTGGTGGGCAGAGCATCACCCCCTGGTGGGCGTGCGGGGTGGATCCCGGTCGGGCGCATGCGGGAGTCTGTCTGACTGCCTCCCCGTTTCCAGCTTCAGAAAAGTACAAAGGAAAAAAAAAATGAGTTGTTGTATGCTCATTGTCATTCGTTTCTAGGAATTTTTTAAAATTTCTTCTTTGATCTCATTATAACATGGATGGACCTTGATAACATTATACGGAGTGAAATAAGTAAATCAGAAAAAACTAAGAACTATATGAATCCATACATAGATGGGACATAAAAATGAGACTCGGAGACATGAACAAGAATGTGGTGGCAATGGGGGTGGGGGGGTGGGGGAGCAGGGATGGGGGGAGGAAGGAGAGAGGGGATTGGGGGAGGGGAGGGGCACAAAGAAAACCAGATAGAAGGTGACAGAAGACAATTTGACTTTGGGGGAGGGTTTTACAGCACAATCAAATATCAAAATAATCTGGAGATGTTTTCTCTCAACATATGTACCCTGATTGATCAATGTCACTGCATTAAATTGAATAAAAAAATGAGTACCCCAGGGCCAGCTTTGCATCCCAGGAATGTGTTCTGGCCTGGCCACCACCTCCCCCCGCCCCAATCCCCTTTGCAAACTGAGCACGGAGCCTGGGCCCGGCCTCCCTCCCCTGGTCTGCTCTGCGCAAGTGCACTGCTGATTTAAGATGTCATTTCCTCCCTGTCCGGAAGAGGGGCCAGTTTCACGTTTTTCTTTGGGAGGAGGACAAGTAAAGTGTGGGCGCTGGGCGTAGCCTCCTGACCTCGTCAAACACCTACGTGGTGTGATATCGGGTCGTACACTTGAAGGCAATAAGTTAAAAAAGAAAGATGAGATTCTTTGTCTCACCGCGTCCTTAGCAGAAAACATCACACCCTTATTTTATCATAAAGCTGTTTGTTGTGTTGGCAGGAGATTTTATGTATAGATACATACAGATATCTGTATCTATCTATCACCTATATATCTATCTCTCATCTATCTATCAATCTATCATCTACCTATCTATCTATTAATCTATCATGTAGCTATCAGTCATGTATCTATTTATTAATCTATTTATCTATCAATCTATCATTTATCTATTAATCTATCTATCTACCTATCTATCTACTATCTATTATCTGTACATCTATTTATCAACTTATTTATCTACTTATCTATCAATCAATCTATCTATCTATCTATCATCTATCTTTCTATTAATCTATTTATCTATCTATCTATCATCTATCTATCTATCGATCACCTATCTATCTATCAGTCTATCATCTACCTATCTATCTATTAATCTATCAATCTATCATGTAGCTATTAGTCATGTATCTATCACCTATCTATTAATCTATTTATCTATCTATAACATATCTATCAGTCATGTATCTATCATCTATCTATTAATCTATTTATCTATCTATAATGTATCTGTCAGTCATGTATCTATTATCTATCTATTAATCTATTTATCAATCTATCATCTATCATGTATCTATCATCTATCTTTCTATTAATCTATCCATCTATCATCTATATATTATCTATCATCTATCTATCTATCTATCTATCATGTATCTATCATCTATCTATTAATCTATTTATCTATCTATCATGTATCTATCAGTCATGTATCTATCATCTATCTGTTAATCTATTTATCTATCAATCTATCATCTATTTATCTATCTACTATCTATTATCTATCTATCTATCTATCTTCTATCTACTTATATCTGCATTTATATTTTGTTTTGTGCTTTTAGCCTTTTACAAAATTGTTTACTATTTTTTTCATCGTGATTAAATACACAAAGCGTGTGACGTTCATCCTTTTAACCTCTTTAAAAACCGTGCAACTCAATGATTGCGCAGGTCAGCACGCATTCAAAATGTCCCGTGGCCATTACCTCTGCATCCACACCTTTTTATCTGCCCCCAGCCCAAGAAGCCTCACGCAACATGTCCCACTGTGGATGGAAGTCTCCCAGAACAAAGACAGGGGCCACCCGGGTAGGGGAGGGGCTGGGGGGTGTGGAGGCCAGCATCTGGCGTGTGGGGTCCAGTGGGAACCCAGTGACTAAAGTAATCCCACGTGTTCACATTGCTTCAAAACTGAGAGAAATCTCTGTGCCATTCGTGCCATTCATGTGCGTTGTGTGTGTGTCCGACCCACGGAGGGAAACACCCCACGAGGAAACACACGTGACACTGAGTAACTAAGGGACGTGGTCTCAGGATGTCCAGTAGATACCAAAATCCAAAGAGCCTCATGTCCCTTAAATAAAATGACATAGAGACCCTGGTCGGGTAGCTCAGTGGGTGAGAAGGTTGTCCCGATGCACCAAGGTTGCGGGTTCGATCCCCGGTCAGGACACATACCAATGAACGCATGACTAAGCCGGACAACATATCGATCTCTTTTTCTGTAAAATCAACAATTAAAAAACACCCTAGCCTGACCAGGCGGTGGTGCAGTGGACAGAACGTCGGACTGGGATGCGGAGGACCCAGGTTCGAGACCCCGAGGTCGCCGGCTTGAGTGCGGGCTCATCTGGTTTGAGAAAGCTCACCAGCTTGGACCCAAGGTCGCTGGCTTGAGCAAGGGGTCACTCACTCTGCTGTAGCCCCACAGTCAAGGCACATATGAGAAAGCAATCAATGAACAACTAAGGAGCCGCAACGACGAATTAATGCTTCTCATCTCTCTCCCTTCCTGTCTGTCTTCTGTCCCTATCAGTCCTTCTCTCTGTCTCTATCACAAAAGCAACAACAACAAAAAAGTCAAACCCAATGTGTCCTACTCGCGAGCTGAACTTGTATTTGAACCGTTCTTCAAATATAAGACTGTCCAGAGATTGTCTTTGGAAGGAGACATGCTACACAGAAATGGATCAACAGTTAAGACATCAGTGAGGCCAATGAAGATTTAAAAAACAAAACAAAACAAAACAGTCATCTCAACAGGTGAAAAAAAAAAAAAATACCGTGTTCAGGAACGAACACATTTTGTGCCCGAGAAAGACAGACCAAACAGCACTTCAGTGAACTTGAACGCGAGAATTTTGCCTGCCCTCCTCTCCCCAAATACGTCACATTTATCTGAGTCTCGGGCTGGACGCAGAGATTCTAAGACGCGTGGCTTTGGTACACCCACAGCCACACAGAGAGAAGATGGGGAGGGAAAAAAAAAATGCTGAGCTCAACAGAAACAAGAAGCTAAAAAAAATACCTAAAAACCGTGAACACTGACAGGAAGCCGTACCCGTGAAATAAGGTAGGTGGAGTCACGTGTTCTTGTGAAAACGACGCGGTGCTATCTATAAAACCTCCCAGGGGGTTCCGGATCTGACTCGTGTCCAACCAGGAGGCCAAAGGTATCGCCCTGGCTGGGTGGCTCAGTGGATAAAAGCATTGTCCCCGCACCCCGAGGCCGTGGGCTCAACCCCCGATCGGGGCTCGTGGGAGAAGTAAGCTGTGAACGTAGGACTAAACGGAACAGCCAAGTGGAACAGTGAGTTGATGCTTCTCTCTCTCTCTCTCTCTCTCCCTCTCTCTCTCCTTAACTTTCTCTCTCTTTCCCTGTCTCTCTCTCTCCCTGCCTCTCTCTGTCTCTCTCTCTTTCCCTGTCTCTCTCTCTCCCTGCCTTTCTCTCTCTCTCCCTCTCTCTCTTTTTCCTTGACTCTCTCTCTCCCTGACTCTCTCTCTCCCTCTCTCTCCTTCTCTCTCTCTCTCCCTGACTCTCTCTCTCTTTCCCTCTTTCTCTCTCTCTCCCTGACTCTCTGTCTCTCTCCCTCTCTCTCTCTCTCCCTCACTCTCTCTCTCCCTGCCTCCCTCTCTCTCTCCCTCACTCTCTCTCTTTCCCTCTTTCTCTCTCTCTCTTTCCCTGACTCTCTGACTCTCTCTCTCCCTCTCTCTCCTTCTCTCTCTCTCCCTGACTCTCTCTCCCTGTCTCTCTCTCTCTCATTCTCCTTGACTCTCTCTCTCCCTCTCTCTCCCTGACTCTCTCTGTCTCTCTCTCCCTGCCTCCCTCTCTCTCTCCCTGACTTTCTCTCTCTCCCTTCTCTCTCTGTCTCCCTCTCTCTCTCATTGACTCTCTCTCTCTGACTCTCTCTCTCCCTGCCTCCCTCTCTCTCTCTCTCCCTGACTCTCTCTCTCTTTCCCTCTTTCTCTCTCCCTCCCTGACTCTCTGTCTCTCTCCCTCTCTCTCTCCCTGACTCTCTCTCACTCTCCCTGACTCTCTCTCTCTTTCCCTCTTTCTCTCTCTCTCTTTCCCTCTTTCTCTATCTCTCCCTGACTCTCTGACTCTCTCTTGCTCTCTCTCTCCCCCTGACTCTCTCTCTCTTTCCCTCTTTCTCTCTCTCCCTGACTCTCTGTCTCTCCCCCTCTCTCTCCCTGCCTCCCTCTCTCTCTCTCCCTGACTCTCCCTCTCTTTCCCTCTTTCTCTCTCTCTCTCTCCCCCTGACTCTCTCTCTCTGACTTTCTCTCTCTTTTCCTCTTTCTCTCTCTCTCTCTTTCCCTCTTTCTCTCTCTCCCTGCCTCCCCCCCTCTCTCTCTCCCTGACTCTCTCTCTTTCCCTCTCTCTCTCTCTCTCATTCTCCCTGACTCTCTTTCTCCCTCTCTCTCCCTGACTCTCTCTGTCTCTCTCTCTCCCTGCCTCCCTCTCTCTCTCTCTCCCTGACTTTCTCTCTCTCTCCCTTCTCTCTGTCTCCCTCTCTCTCTCTCCCTGACTCTCTCTCTCTCTCTCTCTCTCTCTCTCTCCTGTGAGTCTCTCTCTGGTCAGGTTAATTTGCAGACCCCTGCCACAGAACGCCAGGAGATACAGGGAATGATTTCTCCTCTCCAGCGAGCACAACGGGCGTTGGGAACGGTGCCTCAGGGAAGAGACGTCAAGAGGCGTTTTCCCGAGAAATTCAAGGATTCACAAGGGACGCAGAGCCACCGGGCCTGACCCTCGCACCCCGACACTCACCCGGGGGCTCTGCCTGGTGGTGGAGTTGGGCGGCGTGTCCAGCTGGCACCTGTGCTCAGTCACGTTTCTCTGGTAATTCCAACTGAACATCTTTTTCCTCGGGTGGACCGTCATGTTTGTCACGGGAGAGGCGTTTTCCGGGGTTGTAACTTGAAAAGCAAAAGCGGAACGCTTAGTGGGAGCAAGAACACCACGTCCCTGTCCGCCGGCCGGCACGGTCACAGCGGGAGGGCAGGCGTGTTGGGCACACCACGGGGTTGGGGGGGTGCCCCCATTTCTGTGTGTTGCTCCTTTACGGAGGAGCCCACGTGTGCTTGAAGACAAAACGAACCGCGTTAGAAAAGTGAGGAGCCCCTTGGGCTTTAATTATAAGCACCTGCGAGGGTCCCCTCCACATGGTCCGTCACCCGGGAGACTCACAGGGGGACCGGCGGCGTGAGGCCCCACACCGCCTGGCGATAATGACGATCATTTTTGAGGAAAACTGAAAACTGATTGTTTGAGAGGAGGATGTGGAGTCCTTGGCACCCTGGGTGCGTTGCTGGTGAGAACACAGAGGCAGACATGGGGGTGTATTTCCCCCCCTTTGGAGGGGATGTGGGATGATTTTTATCCTGCCTACCAGTGGGGATGGATAGCTTCATCCACATCCTGACTTCCTTTTAACGTTTTTTTTTATTTTTTATTGAGATATAATGGAGATAGGAGGTTGTATATTAGGTTCAGGTGCCCTACATAATGAGATGATATGTGTATATAACTATATATCTATACTTATATCTATACCTATCTATCTATCTATCTATCTATACCTATATCTATATATCTATACTCTATCTATATCTATATCTAATCTAGCTATATGTATATATATCTATATATCTATATCTATATGTATATCTATCTATTGATATATATCTATATATCTAGACCTATATCTATATCTATCTATATCTAATCTATCTATATGTACATATATCTATAAACTATATATCTATATCTATACCTATATCTATATATGTATAGTCTATACCTATATCCATATAGCTATACTTTATATCTATATCTATATCTAATCTATCTATATGTATATATATCTATATATCTATATCTATACCTATACTCTATATCAGGGGTCCCCAAACTTTTTACACAGGGGGTCAGTTCACTGCCCCTCAGACTGTTGGAGGGCCAGATTATAAAAAAAACTATAAACAAATCTCTATGCACACTTCACATATCTTATTTTAAACTAAAAAAAAAAAACACAAAATGGGAACAAATACAATATTTAAAATAAAGAACAAGTAAATTTAAATCAACAAACGGACCAGTATTTCAATGGGAACTATGCTCCTCTCACTGACCACCAATGAAAGAGGTGCCCCTTCCGGAAGTGTGGCGGGGGCCGGATAAATGGCCTCAGGGGGCCGCATGTGGCCTGCGGGCCATAGTTTGGGGACCCCTGCTCTATATCTAGATCTATATCTAATCTATATCTAATCTACCTATATGTATATCTATATATCTATATCCATATCATCTATATCTATATCTAGATAGATAGACAGACCTCTTCTAGGACCACTTGTGTGGTCGAATGGCCACTACAGTGAGGCTGGTGACATCCTTCCTTTTACAGAGCCGCAGAATTTTTTTTCTTGCGATGAGAACCTTTAGGATCTATGTTCCCAGCCACTTCCACGTGTGCGAGGCGGCCAGGTACATATGTAACAGAATGCAGTGTTCGCAGTCCCCGCAACACGGCGTGTCACGGCCCCTGGACCGAGGATACACGGGGAGTGTGTACCTGTCTTCACCCCCAACCCCGTTTCCTGTCACGGGACAGGGTCCCCGTCCAGGCATTCAGGACGGGGTCTGGGGGGGGAGGGGACATCGTCCACTCTGAGCTGGGGTGCGGCGTGGAGGAGGACACGGGGCGGCGTGGACTGCGACAGCCTTTCTGTGGTCGAACAGTGGTGAGAACCTCTGGGCGGGGACACAGGGGGCACCCTGGAATCTCGGGGTGGGGAGGGGACAGTCACTTTGTAGAGTGTATCCCTGTCTCATCACCCGGAGCAAAGACAAGAATAACCTGGCATGCCAACTGCCATGCAAAAATAAAATTAAAACCTAAATAAAGAAACTCAACAGCAAATAAAAAAACCCCTGAAAATAGAACTACCTTATGACCCAGCAATCCCTCTACTGGGAATATACCCCCAAAACTCAGAAACATTGATACGTAAAGACACATGCAGCCCCGTGTTCATTGCAGCATTGTTCACAGTGGCCAGGACATGGAAACAACCAAAAAAGCCCATCAATAGATGACTGGATAAAGAAGATGTGGCACATATACACTATGGAATACTACTCAGCTATAAGAAATGATGACATCGGAACATTTACAGCAAAATGGTGGGATCTTGATAACATTATACGGAGTGAAATAAGTAAATCAGAAAAAACCAGGAACTGCATTGTTCCATACGTAGGTGGGACATAAAAGTGAGACTAAGAGACATGGATAAGAGTGTGGTGGTTACGGAGGGGGGGGCACAAAGAAAACTAGATAGAAGGTGACGGAGGACAATCTCTCTTTGGGTGATGGGTATGCAACAGAATTGAATGACAAGATAACCTGGGACATGTTTTCTTTGAATATATGTATCTTGATTTATTGATGTCACCCCATTAAAAAAATAAAATTATATATATATAAAAAATGCTCAGAAAAGAAAAAAAGACATGAAATTCTCCTCGTGGAAAATTTGGGAAGAGACTCCCACTTCCCAGCCTTTTTCTCTCCTTTTTTTGCAAAGTTTCTCTCTCTCTGTCCTTTTCGAATGGACGTCCGTTTGTCCGAGGGCTCGGCCCACGCGTGGGCGGGGTTATCGGAGCGCCCGTGAGACGCAGCAGAGACGTGAACCCCTGTTTCCGCGGGGTCCTGGCTCCGAGGCGCAAACCCACCTTCCGTCGTGAGACCTTGGGTTTCTTCCGGAGGACAGACGCATGCGCCTCTGGAGTCTGATTGGCACAGGAAGGCCCACCAGGCCGGGGAACCTTGTTCCTTTCCAGTGTCAGGGACACGGCAGAGTCCCCCCGCCCACGCCACGGAGCCCACGGTCATACCTACCTGGCGGTGAGTCCGCGCAGCACGCCACCGGGCTCAGGAGCAGCAGGAGGCTGGCCAGACCCAGTACGCGCGCCATGCCCAGCTCCACAGAGGGACCTGCGCGTCCAAACAGGAGACACCCGGTCACAGGTCAGAGGGCGGAGCCCCCGCGCGTCTCAGCACACCCCACACGTGTCATTAAAGAACCCGTGGGCGGGTCCCCCCTCGGGGCTCCCAAGGTTACCAGCCACCTCTCCCTGGGTCGCCTGGTGAAATGAGGTCGCCTTATTTTTTTATTTTTTATTTTTTGTATTTTTCTGAAGCTGGAAACGGGGAGGCAGTCAGACAGACTCCCGCATGCGCCCGACCAGGATCCACCCGGCACGCCCACCAGGGGGCGACGCTCTGCCCCTCCGGGGCATCGCTCTGTTGTGACCAGAGCCACTCTAGCGCCTGGGGCAGCGGCCAAGGAGCCATCCCCAGCACCCGGGCCATCTTTGCTCCAATGGAGCCTTGGCTGTGGGAGGGGAAGAGAGAGACAGAGAGGAAGGAGGGGGTGGGGGTGGAGAAGCAAATGGGCGCTTCTCCTGTGTGCCCTGGCCGGGATTCGAACCCGGGTCCCCCGCACACCAGGCTGACGCTCTACTGCTGAGCCAACCAGCCAGGGCCGAAGTCGCCTTTAAATGCCACCTGAAAGTCCCTTCAAGGCATCGAGAAATGCAATGCACATCTACGGTGGGGACGTTCACCCAACTGCGACTGAAGGCGTGTGTTTTGGAGGCTCCTGTTCTGTGTGTCTGTCCCCTAACCCTCCATTGCTGGCCACCACTGGTCCCCCTTTGTCCCCACCCATCCACCCACCCACTAAGAACCCCCAAGACTGAACCGATCCTCTCATGCAAGGTGGCTGCGAGGGGTGGAAGGGGTGAGGCCACAGCGAATAGAAGAAGTGACGTGTGACGAGGATGCAGGCGCACAGCAGCCACTTTGTGGTGTGAGGCAACTTTGTTCCTTCCAACCGATTTTTTTTTTTTTGTTTGTTTGTTTTTTGTATTTTTCTGAAGCTGGAAACGGGGAGAGACAGTCAGATTCCCGCATGCGCCCGACCGGGATCCACCCGGCACTCTCTCCAGGGGGCAACGCTCTGCCCACCAGGGGGCGATGCTCTGCCCCTACGGGGCGTCGCTCTGTTGTGACCAGAGCCACTCTAGCGCCTGGGGCAGAGGCCAAGGAGCCATCCCCAGCGCCCGGGCCATCTTTGCTCCAATGGAGCCTCGGCTGCAGGAGGGGAAGAGAGAGACAGAGAGGAAGGAGAGGGGGAGGGGTGGAGAAGCAGATGGGCGCTTCTCCTGTGTGCCCTGGCCGGGAATCGAACCCAGGACTTCTGCACGCCAGGCCGACGCTCTACCACTGAGCCAACCGGCCAGGGCTCCAATTTTTTTTTTTTCTCGCAGCAACGGTATGGATGAGCAAGAGCTGGATGTGCAGAGATGGGCACTTTGTGGGCTGGACCAATGTCACCAGAGGCTGAAAATGAGATGAGATGCCACTGTGGAAAGAACCCGCAGCCACCAGGAAGCCACCAGCCAGTCAGGGTTCACAGACTCAGGACACTGAGCCTCTGTGTGTTCTTGTAGGGACACAGTTGCCAACCTCATGGGATGAGACAGTAATATGTCTCCTAACCTGGGATGGGGGGACAGGAACACCTGTCCTTTCTGCCCTGTGTCCCATCAATGAGTGAGCAGTCTTCCATGATCGGGGAGACCCAGGCAAGAGGCCGTGGAGAGGAAAGATATTTTCCCGGTCTATTCTCTCAGGTGTGCCTGGCACCTGCAAATTAAAGCTCAGAGACAAACAGACATACCGGCTTCCATTACCTCTGGCTCACTTGACTTCATGCAAATATATATATATATATATATATATATATATATATATATATATATATGGTCTACCGGAAAGTTCTGTCCGTTTTTTTTTTTTTTTTCTGAAGCTGGAGACAGGGAGAGACAGTCAGACAGACTCCCGCATGCGCCCGACCGGGATCCACCCGGCATGCCCACCAGGGGCGATGCTCTGCCCACCAGGGGGTGATGCTCTGCCCACCAGGGGCGATGCTCTGCCCACCAGGGGGTGATGCTCTGCCCACCAGGGGCGATGCTCTGCCCACCAGGGGGCGATGCTCTGCCCATCCTGGGCGTCGCCATGTTGCGACCAGAGCCACTCTAGCGCCTGAGGCAGAGGCCACAGAGCCATCCCCAGCGCCCGGGCCATCTTTGCTCCAATGGAGCCTTGGCTGCGGGAGGGGAAGAGAGAGACAGAGAGGAAAGCGCGGCGGAGGGGTGGAGAAGCAAATGGGCGCTTCTTCTGTGTGCCCTGGCCGGGAATCGAACCCGGGTCCTCCGCACGCTAGGCCGACGCTCTACCGCTGAGCCAACCGGCCAGGGCTATGTCCGCTTCTATCACAACAAGTGTCGACACGTAAGCACATGTTTATTTGGCGCATGTGTGCCTCTCTATTTGTATCACTTAATGTATACATACTGACGTAGCAAATGAGCTAAAACAAAGTTGCTTCACGTTCGTCTTACGTGTGAAGCGATACAGTGTACCCACGGCTACGGATCAAGTTCATTGACGCCACTGAATTGTATGCGAATTTCAACAAGGAAGAAATGCTCCAGAAGCATGTAGAAATTTCTTGAAAGTGTTTGGTGAAGGTACAGTTTCTGATAGGACATGCAGAAAAGATGGTTCGAAAAATTCGAAACAGGTGATTTGGAAACGTTTATTTTATTTATTTATTTATTTTTTTAAATATTTTATTTATTGATTTTTTTTTTAGAGAGAGAGGAGTGAGAGAGAGAGACAGAGAGAGAGAGAGAAGGGGGAGGAGCAGGAAGCATCAACTCCCATATGTGCCTTGACCAGGCAAGCCCAAGGTTTCGAACCGGCGACCTCAGTGTTCCGGGTCGACGCTTTATCCCACTGCGCCACCACAGGTCAGGCCCGAAACAGGTGATTTGGACCTTTCTGATAAGCCACATTCTGGGGCGACCATCTTTGATCGATGATGACGATGTTGTTAAGACCGTGTTGGAGCAAGATCCCTTTCTGACAACATCGGAGATGGCAGAAAGGCTGAATTCAGCTCAGCAAACCATTTCGAAAC